>NC_061824.1:39349433-39354433 GCF_019202785.1 Penaeus chinensis
CCGTGTGTGTGTTTGTGTTTAGCGTTGAAGAACCGAAGAATAACACGAAGAAGGAGGCGTCAGCAGCAGAATGGAGTATATTGTGTTTCCGTGAAATGAACTCAGCTTGGTAAGAATTCCCTGTTGTTATTTGTAGAGTAGGTTGACTTGCTTTAGAGCGATGTACTGGTTATGTGTGATGTAGTGCAGAAGTAGTTGGAAGAACATAACTGTATATTGGTATTCAGGTCTTCGTATATGTATATATATATATATATATATATATATATATATATATATATATATATGTATATATATATATATATATATATATATATATTTGTGTGTGTGTGTATGTGTGTGTATGTCTATATATATATATATATATATATATATATATATATATATATATATATATACATATACACATACACATATATATGTATATATATATATATATATATATATATATATAGATAGAGAGAGAGAGAGAGAGAGAGAGAGAGAGAGAGAGAGAGAGAGAGAGAGAGAGCGAGAGCGAGAGCGAAAAAGAGAAGAGAGAGAGAGAGAGGGAGAGAGAGAGAGAGAGAGAGAGAGGGAGAGAGAGAGAGAGAGAGAGAGAGAGAGAGAGAGAGAGAGAGAGAGAGAGAGAGAGAGAGAGAGAGAGAGAGAGAGAGAGAGAGAGAGAGAGAGAGAGCGTATTAGCCTACGTCGTTCGAACAGCAGAGATACCCTACCCTTGTTATATATCTTTCTAAATTCTTTTTTTCTTTTACCTCTCATTATTCCGTGTGATACAGCTTAAAACCTTCTTCATGAACATTAGGTCTTCGTAAATATTTTTTTGTTTTTTTTTCCGTCGTGTTCTTTTGGTAGATCTATTATGTTAAGTATTCTCCTTCTCTTTCTGCCTCTCCTTCCTTCTAATCCTCCACTGTTTCTTCTCCTTCTCTATCTTCTCTTTCTTTCTTCCCTACGTTCTTCTTCTAGTATTACAAAGAAAGATATGTATCTGATTTCTATTCTTCGCCTTAGATACGGAATTTAAATCTAGAATTATTTGTGGTGATAGTAAGAGCATGAATGTGACAGCAGGGGCGGACTGACGAAGATGAGGCCCTCGGTGAAAGAGAAAAAGGGTCACTGGCCCCTTGACCCAACCTTCCACCCAGCCCCGGGCGCTCTCGGTCTCCTGCCTGACCCTGCTGCTCAAACGCCCGGTCCCTTGGGTGGAATTGGTGATATGATAATGATAATGATTGCTGTTGGCCGTAGATTGGTAATAGAAGTGGTTGTGGAAAATGTATATGAGAGAAGGAGTGAGGAGGAAGAGGGAGGAGGGAAAGGGAAGGAGGGAGGGAAAGAGAGAGAGAGAGAGACAGTGAGACAGAGATAGACAGAGAGACAGATTTTCGTAACATGGAATCGTAGAAAAAGAGAATGTTTTTATTTGACAATTTTATTGGAAAAGGGAAACAAACTACCATCAATTTATCTCCCAACCCCTCTGTATGTCTAGAGGAATCCGAGGAGACGATTTGCAAGTTAAGAATTAAAAGGTAAAAGCTAATTTTCATCCGTCACCGCCTAGCAAAGCTGACGAAAGCGACTCTTGACTACATCGACGGAATTCATGACGTACTGAACCGACGATCATTAGAATAACTGTTTTATATTATATTGCGGATGTTGAAAATTATATGACTAGGTAGAAGGAGGAGGAGGAGGAGGAGGAGGAGGAGGAGGAGGAGGAGGAGGAGGAGGAGGAGGAGGAGGAGGAGGAGGACAGAAATAATGAGAAGAGAAAGAAGAAGAGGGAGAGGAGGAGACGGGGAAGGAAAACGGGAAGAAGAGTAGACAGAGAAAAAAGAGAAAAAGAGTCAGTAAAAGACATTCTTCTACGTGTACAAGAAAAAAAAAATCTTTCTGTTCTCTTTCACATTGAACTTTTACCTTCTATGAACAAGAAACTCACAAGGGCAAACTTTCCTAAATAACACGACCTCTTAACTAAGGTTAGGAAGAACACGTGTTCGCTATGTTCAATATATAAGTTACCAAGTTGATATTGTTATTCAAATGATAGACTACAATAGATCGAAAATCTGAAGCGAAACTATTTTTTTTCGATTACAAAGCCAATATATATAATTTTGATATAGTGTCAGCAATTCCTGCATTTTCGCTATATTACCGTCACAGATCAGCAGTTTCCTCATATTACTGTCCGGTGTGAGTAATTTCGTGGTGGTTTTCAGACTTGTCACGCGAAAGCCGAGATTGTAAACTTTACTTTCTTGGAATCAGAAAAAAAAATAAAAACATACGTTACCAGTGCCATCGAGCCTATAAAAGGTGCCAAGGTGAACTGATTAAATAGACTGGTTTGGGTACGAGATATGAGTTGGTACCCGGGCATCAGTTTGTGGGTATTTCTGTCTGCCGAGTATGTACTCCCTCCCTCCCTCCCTCCCTCCCTCCCTCCCCCCCTCCTTCTGCAATTTGCATGCCCAATACACGCTGCATTGGTACGCACACCGACAAAGTGCGTGCGTGTTGGGGGGGGGGGGGGGATTCAACCACAGGGTTACTGCACTTACTAAACCGGTTTGGTTGGGCGCGAGAGTCGATTTGGGCATCGTTTTTGGGGGGGGGCATTGCTCTCCTCCCTTCTGTGCTGCATTGCTACATTTCCCGAACACGTTTGGAACATGTCCAGCTCGTTTTCTTTTGATCAGCTAAGATCGGAGGCAATTATAGAGGGGCATTAGTTAATTACTGTGCTTAATTACTAGGGTTAATTGCATAGTAACACTTCGCCTCACATAGTATGAATCAGAGGTCGTGTTATTATTGAATCAGAGAAATACCGAATTTATTATGACTCACACTTCGGCTGCCTCGCGCCGTTATACCTCTACAATTCGTGGCTCTCTTGAAACCTTTTATAATCAATAGTACAAGGATTTTATAATAAATGAATATCTGTTTTGTACCTTATATATATAAATGTGAGGCGTGGTATGACATTCAGAGTCGTAGATTTTGCATCATTTTTATTTATAATAAAGCCAATAGTCGTACAAATGAAAATAAGTTTGATTCTTGCGCGTAATATAGTGTCGTAATTCCCATGTCTTATGAAAGCGCGAGAAAAATAGATTCGTCAGGTTTATTAAAAGATAAAAAATGTGTTAAATGTGTTATACTTAAATGGATTCGTTAGTTCCTTATTTAACAGTCACATATTACGAATTCGTGACTTACGCAGAGTACAACGTATAGCCTATTATGAATTCTATGGGTTTCGTGTCCGTTCGCCACCCAGGAATAACGAAAATCACAAAGATACCACACAGTAAGAACGAGTTCACTACGTACTCCACGCTCTTCAAAATCACTAAACTCAAACAACAACAGCACATTTACGAACTGGAAATACCAGCCACTCCCGCCCATAGTTCACAGTTCAATAAGAACGAATCTATATCTTCAAGTGGGGGTTGTTCACGAGAGTTGCGTTGAGCGTTGCGACGAGTGCATATTCCTTCTTAACGTTCCGTGCGTTCAACTGCGTGGAATTTGCGAGAGCTGCGTTCAGTGCGTGAGGCGGCGTTCGTGTTGTCCGTGACGAGGGTTAATTCTTGAGTGTGTGTCGTTCTGAAGCTAACTCACGCAATCGAACACACTTATGACCAGGAATACGCACAGCTGTCAACATACCTATGCACGCAGTCATACGTAGGCTGTATGTGTAAGCATACTCATGGGTACACAGGGATAAAAGCACACAAAAGGTACGCATATACCCACGGGTATATACGTACTAGCAAACATACGACACACACACACACACACACACACACACACACACACACACACACACACACACACACACACACACACACACACACACACACACACACACACACACACACACACACACACACACACACACACACACACACACACACACATCTATATCTAGCTATCTGTCTACCTATCTATACATTTAATTTATTTATTTGTTTATTTATTTATTTAATAGTCTTCAACATTTCTGGAATGTAAACAGCCGTTTGATAGCTCGATTTTCTTCAGCAAAAAGGTATAAAACAATGAAATGCATTTTCTGGCTCATTTTAAGCCAGTTTCATAAATGTTCCCCGGACTGAATTCATAAAAAAATATAATTGATTGTCCATGATACCGGAATTTCCTAGTTTAATCTGCAGATTAAATGAGAAAAGTTTAATAAATTCAAAGATATCGAACTGTTCAGCTCGCTTTTCATCGATGAATGTATTTATTTATTATTTTAGTTCATATTATTTTAGGTCCGGCTGTGAATGCCATTAAAAAATGGTATTTTAATGGAAATTATTCAGATCAACTCCTACATATTTTTTTCATTAGTGGTGGACGTTGCCGACAAGTTATTGATGACTTTTATGAAGGCAATCGATTGTCCTTTTTGGTCTCTGGTGGTTCTGTTGTGTCGTTGGAGGCTCGTGGGAGAGCGGGATGGGCAGGGGAGCCCAGGGGAGGGGGGATGACACCGTGACAGGGTGAAGGCGTGAGGGACGAATGGCAGGGTGTGGTGTGGTTAACGAATGACAGGTTGACAGTATGGTGGATGATTGGCAGAGTGCTGGTGAGGCACTTTGATTTTGAGGGGTGTAGTAAAAAATCTAGGATGGTGGCCTTATGGAGAAATGACAAAATGATGGCGGAAGGGTAGGCGTTTGGTGTGGGGAGAGAATCACGGAGTGATGGTTTGGTGGAGAAATGATGGTAAAAGACAGCACTCAAATCAATTGCAATACCAAGACTAGGCAGTGTCGATAATCACCCCTCGAACTGATAACATTTAAATCGACCACAACCACATTCCCATACATCTTATTCTTTAAGGATTGCTTAAAGGACTGTTAACACCATATTGCTCTAAATAGCAAAGGTCTAGAGGCATATTAAAGTGCAGATAAGACACACGGCAGCGCGTGTACAAGGAGCAGCTG
>NC_061824.1:39364433-39369433 GCF_019202785.1 Penaeus chinensis
TAAATGGTAATGATGATAGAAGTGATAATGATGATAATAATACCAGTGATTATGATAAGAAATGACAAGGACAATAATAAGAATAAAGGTGATAACGATAATAATAATGATTTACGATAACAATAATGATACCAATGACAATGCTATGAATAACAGCGGTAAAAATACTAATTATAGTACCAATAATGATGATAACAAAGATGATAATAACAATAACAATGATAACAATGATAACGTCATTGAATGGCAATAAATTCGCGCAGAAAAGACCAGTGGCAGCTGATTCCACAACAGCGCGACCAAAGCGCTTCATAACCCGTTCGCTTGGGTCTTTTCTCTTGGTGTGTATGTTGGTCTTTCTCAATGAAGAGTGAGTGAGGAAGGCGATCGGTGGATTGCGTTAGATAGTCTGTCTTTGTGCCTATTGTTTTGTTTATTTATTTTCTGATTTTGTTTCTGTTTGTTTGGGATATGTATTTATGTTTCACTCATGCTTTCTCTGTCTGTCTGTATCTCTTCCTCTCGCTTTCTCTCTCTCTCTCTCTCTCTCTCTCTCTCTCTCTCTCTCTCTCTCTCTCTCTCTCTCTCTCTCTCTCTCTCTCTCTCTCTCAGAGCAGAAACGAACAATAGCGATAGAAATAAATCAACAAAATAAATACACAATAAACAAAATATAAATAAATAAAACTAAATAAACAAATGTATATTTTTGCGTTGATTACGTGCTCCTCTATACTAGCGCGTCTGTGAAGGGAACAGTATGTCGTCTACCTTGGTTTCCTGTATTTCTTTTATTTCTTTGTGTTTTAGTTGAATTGTCGAGTGTCTTTATGTGCGTGTGGCGCATATAATGCTGTAAAATTAATCTTTATAAACGGAGGTTTTTCACCGACCTAGCAAATGTTGGTCAATGTTAAGATATATATACTTGCATGCATTATTTGTCTGTTTTTTGTGAACGCTTTTGCTCAATTCAAATGGACTAAAAAATAAATAAATAAAAAAGTAACATGGATGATTCATAATTCCCATTACGTCGTTTGCATTTGATAAGAGCTTTCTTATGAATTTAATTCAGTATTTGATTGAACATTATCACAATTTCTGAAGTACTGAAAGCCAGTAGTTTACCTACACAGAATTAAAAAGTGGACATTAAGCTACAGACCAGTACAGATATTCCGTTATCATACGTAGTTAATGACACTTACAATGCTATAAAAAATGAATACATAAATAAAATAATGTGATAATAAAAAAAGAAAGAAGACATTAACAGAATGGAAAAGTGAGAAATGTCCACGCCTTGAAGCTGGCAAGGAGGTGTTACTTTTCTCAGAAATTTGCTGTAAATATCTTTTTTTGGGAGGTTGTCAAGAAGTAGCTGATGGTCGCCATTTGAATATGCTGTCAGAGAATGATCGTGGAAAAGTACTTGATACTGTTGTCAGGGTATTACTGCCAACAGCCACGAAATCCTATTCGGTAAAATACTTCCTAGTCTCATTAATATGTTGTCAGGATGTAACTGCTGACATATGCTTGGTCCTGTTGCCAATAAACCATTGTTGGCAGACCGAGGGAATTACTATTAGCAGAACACCTGTCGTCGGGAAACTACCTTTGGCACCTCTTGAAGGGGGGAGGGGGGGGGGGCAAGGGATTCATTACTTCACCTGCCAGGAATAAACCACGAGAGAGGGAGACGAGAGGGAGAAGGAAGGTATCCGGGAGATTGGAATTTTTTGATTAATCGTTCGCTAATAAACATTGACTTGATGCTAAGGTCAAGGAGAGGGATACAGTCAGTTCGGTTTGTGTTGTGAGAGATAGCGCCCGTGTGGATTTCTGGGCAAGAAATGTTTTAAGTAAACGTAGATACATACAGGCAAGTGGACACGCTTTTGTAAACACATATTGATATTATCATTCGTTCTATTGATCTGAATCTCTTTCTGTCTGCCTATATATACACGTATATATGAAATTACGGCACCTTCTACACGAGTACAAAGAATCTTTCTCTAACTTTTTAATCATCTATCTATCTACCTAAACACACTTTAACATAACTCATTCTCTTATTGATCTATACACCTCTTTCTGTATACTTATACATATAAAACCACGTCATCTATTTCACTCACACGTGTACAAACAATCTTTCTCTTACTCTTTAACCATCTATCTATCTATCTACCTAAACACACTTTAACATACTCAGTGTTTCTCTTGATCTATATACCTCTTTCTATCTGCCTCTATATTCATAAAGCCACGTCATCTATCCCACTCACACGTGTACAATCTTTCTCTTACTCTTTAACCATTTATCTATCTATCTACCTAAACACACTTTAACATACTCAGTGTTTCTCTTGATCTATATACCTCTTTCTATCTGCCTCTATATTCATAAAGCCACGTCATCTATCCCACTCACACGTGTACAATCTTTCTCTTACTCTTTAACCATCTATCTATCTATCTACCTAAACACACTTTAACATACTCAGTGTTTCTCTTGATCTATATACCTCTTTCTATCTGCCTCTATATTCATAAAGCCACGTCATCTATCCCACTCACACGTGTACAATCTTTCTCTTACTCTTTAACCATCTATCTATCTATCTACCTAAACACACTTTAACATACTCAGTGTTTCTCTTGATCTATATACCTCTTTCTATCTGCCTCTATATTCATAAAGCCACGGCATCTATCCCACTCACACGTGTACAATCTTTCTCTTACTCTTTAACCATCTATCTTACTTAGCTATCACCAGGTCGTTGTTTTATCAGCTATTATTATCATTGCGAACGTCTATATCATCGTTATTATTTTTACTACTATCCTCGTCGTTTAGATCTTTATAATTATTTTCTACAGTATTCATTTTTATCTTGGTCATAGTCATTGTCAAAAGTCATAAGAATGAACAATCATGATATTCTTTTATTTTCGTACTTTTACTGGAAGTAATGCACACACACACACACACACACACACACACACACACACACACACACACACACACACACACACACACACACACACACACACGACTGTATTTCCTATGTTTTCGCACATGCTGGCGTGCATGCGTGTGCTTGCCAACCCCTGTCTTTTTGCTCCTATGTGCATGGCATGGCCGGCTCCCTTTATGAGCCAGATGTAAACGTGTCTGGCCGAGCGAAGTGTATGCCGGGTCCAACAAAGGCTTCGGGAACTGTGCTTGCTTCTAGCGGTTGACCGAGGTATTTTTTATTGTATTGTTTTTCGTGAGTTTGTCATTCTGCTTAGTCATGGGACTTTATGTAGGTGTACAGTCTATTCAATATTTATTTATGTGTTTATATATGCGTTATGTGTCACATAGGGGAGTATGTGTGCGTGGGAATTTGTGTTTATGCTTATTGATATATGGTTTGGATTCGTGTCTTTTATTTTGATTATATATTTGCGTGTCTCTGGCAGGTCGACCTTTTTGCCGATAGGGCTTATGGTTTGAATAGATATGAATGAAAATGAGAATCTTCTTTGCAAAAGGTTTCGACTATATCCTCGTCATAAATACATTGATCAGCGAAATTACAAATCATATATATATATATATATATATATATATATATATATTCTCTGACATGCAATGAAGAAGCGCCTGACGTCCGTGACCTGTCGCCGTTATCTGCATAAATGTTGCCACGACCTTGGATAATTTGCAGCTGTCCGGTGCAGTGTTTATATGTTCCTCCGCACGATGCATGCAGCGTCAACAATTTTTCTTTTTGTTTATTCAGTCCTCCATGGGTCACTTCCGCTTCCTTCCAGATCGGTAGATGTCCACTCCATGTACATAAACCATCGTGACTTTCCAAAATATCTGCTCATACTTGATATGTTTATAATTGGTATTCTCGCTAATGTATATTTTTCTGACGAAGTTATAATCGAAAACAGTCAAATATGTTTCTTGTGCTGTGAAGCTATTCGTTCGTATTCATACCTTTTCTACATTCGTCGCAATGAGCACAGTTCCGTGCTTATGTGTATATGTATGTGTGTGTGTGTGTGTGTGTGTGTATGTGCGTGCGTGCGTGCGTGCGTGCGCGCGTTTATATGTATACACCATTTGAGCATTGTAGCCTATAACTGGTAACTGCTGCTCTATGCCGACGCTTGGGAAGTGTCGCTGTAGTGTCCTCTCCAGTGGGGGGAGACACCCTTACAGAAAGATGGTAGAACAAGTGCCTGGGTGAAGGAATTTCAGTAGCAAGCAGTTGTCCATGCAGCGAGCTCCCTCTCTCCACGCAGCTGATGGAGATTTTACGTCACTCCAGCGACACTGCACAGCGTCGACACAACACGGGGAGTGGCAGTTACCACTTATAAGCTACCATGTCCAACTGGCGTAAAAGCGTAGCCCAGGCAGAACAAAGTCAATAATGCCAAAGTCGACATCGACTGAAGGTGGCCGTCGTTATACATTATATACACACACATATGTGTATATATATACTGTATATACACATACATATACACACACACACACACACATATATATATGTATATATATACATATATATATATACACACACACAGTGTGTGTGTGCGTGTGTGTGTGTGTGTGTGTGTGTGTGTGTGTGTGTGTGTGTGTGTGCGTGCGTGTGATCACTCATACGCTTATAAACACACGAAGTCTGTCACGTCCCCCGTTTTTTTTTTTTTTTTTTTTTTTTTTTTTTTTTTTTTTTTTGTGCTGCCAGATAATTACCTAAATACAATGCAGATCTGTTATCGTACAAAACATAGCATCTGAATTAACAGCAATGTACGAAATCATCAAATACACTTGTACTGGAGGGAAAGAAGAAATACAGGGCATAGTACATTTAAGCAATAGATAAATAAATACAAAGATAAATAATGCGCCTTCAATTCACTCAAAATACGACCTTCCTTTCCAGGCGACCATGAAGATCTTCAAGTTCCGG
>NC_061824.1:39379433-39381933 GCF_019202785.1 Penaeus chinensis
TTATTATTATTATTATTATTATTATTATTATTATTATTATTATTATTATTATTATTATTATTATTATTATTATTATTATTATTATTATTATTATTATTATTATTATTATTATTATTATTATTATTATTATTATTATTATTATTATTATTATTATTATTATTATTATTATTATTATTATTATTATTATTATTATTATTATTATTATTATTATTATTATTATTATTATTATTATTATTATTATTATTATTATTATTATTATTATTATTATTATTATTATTATTATTATTATTATTATTATTATTATTATTATTATTATTATTATTATTATTATTATTATTATTATTATTATTATTATTATTATTATTATTATTATTATTATTATTATTATTATTATTATTATTATTATTATTATTATTATTATTATTATTATTATTATTATTATTATTATTATTATTATTATTATTATTATTATTATTATTATTATTATTATTATTATTATTATTATTATTATTATTATTATTATTATTATTATTATTATTATTATTATTATTATTATTATTATTATTATTATTATTATTATTATTATTATTATTATTATTATTATTATTATTATTATTATTATTATTATTATTATTATTATTATTATTATTATTATTATTATTATTATTATTATTATTATTATTATTATTATTATTATTATTATTATTATTATTATTATTATTATTATTATTATTATTATTATTATTATTATTATTATTATTATTATTATTATTATTATTATTATTATTATTATTATTATTATTATTATTATTATTATTATTATTATTATTATTATTATTATTATTATTATTATTATTATTATTATTATTATTATTATTATTTTTATTATTATTATTATTATTATTATTATTATTATTATTATTATTATAATTATTATTATTATTATTATTATTATTATTATTATTATTATTATTATTATTATCGTCATCATCTTAGTTATAAATAAATACCTAACTACAATAGTCAACAAATCAATAAATCAACATATTAAATAAACATTTCCCTTCGTTCCCAAACATCAAACAAAGGCATCCCATTTTCTCAAACTGGACGAGTCTACCCAAATGCCCCCTTTTCGTTTTCTTTTAACGCTTCTATAAACTTTTTTTCTCTCCAAAAAACCTGTAAAGCAACTTGTGAACTTGTGGGTGGAGGAACAACGAGGTCTTTAACCCTACTAGATGTTGCCTGGAATCTTGTGCATTTGGTATGGATTTTTAAGATATGTGTATAATGTATGAGGGGTTGTGGGTGTTAGAAATTACTGGAGGAAGGTAGGAAAAATGTGCGTAGAGCGGATTGTGTGTGTGTGGGAGAGAGAGAGAGAGAGAGAGAGAGAGAGAGAGAGAGAGAGAGAGAGAGAGAGAGAGAGAGAGAGAGAGAGAGTAATTAACGTCAAAGCGAGTACAGAACGTCAGATTCCTAAGGATGACTACGATCAGTGTACTAGCAAAAAGAAAAAAAGAAGAAAAAAAGAAAATGTTCACAATCATTCACAACAATTCAAAGAATTAATCAACTCAACTCCCATATGAACAGATAAGGATGTTCGAAGAGAAGAATTTTTTTCGGCTCGCTCGTTCTTTCTTAATATCATTCGCCCTCTTACAAAAGAAAAAATCCCACAATTTCCTCTCTCTCTTCCTCTCTACCCCTTTGCAAAAAAAATCAGAAAGGCTACCAATCCAAACTACAAAAATCCAACAAACAAAGTCTGGGAGCATGTGTTGGAATCAGCTCGTCAAACCGCGCACAGGTGTCCACGAACAGCGCGGCCGACCTGACAGCACACGGCGGCGCCCTAGTCTCGCCGAAGCTCTCGAAACGAAACAATTCAGTCTCTGTTTTGTTACCGATACATTTATTAATTAAAGCAATATATTGACTTTCTAATCTGTGAATTCTGTTAGTTCTGTGCTCGTGTGAAGTGATTTTTTTTATTAACATTTTGGTTTGTGTTTTTATTTTTGTCGAATAATGCAAGATTGAATTCTTCTTTTGGTGAGTACAGGTTGAACTTGACTTTCAGAGGGACATATGTGGTCGCGATAGATTCAGAACTGAAACTACACAGGTTTGACTAATATATGTATGAGATCGTGATTCAGTGGTTAATAAGGTGAACTGTGTGTTTGGGGACCGTTCATATATGACTTGCACCTATTAATTTCTCAAGGGAGTGAAAATATGCCGTCATATGTGTGAGGAGGCGCTATATATGTCAGGGTTAGTAGTACAGAAAACCGGTTTGCTGAATAAGTAATAATGTTTCTTTTGACATGTATTTATTCTCTATGCCAAGGAGAAAGATAATGATAATGGCAATTGTTGGTAATAGAACAGAAAACTCATTTTCTCGTTTTTAATAAATAACTGGTTTTTTTTAGCCTTATTTTTGTGTTTATTTATTTATCTATTTTGCCTAATTTTTTATTCATCA
>NC_061824.1:39384433-39389433 GCF_019202785.1 Penaeus chinensis
GATTCGTACTAGCTATGTTAGATTCATGTGGGGTGTGTATGTGGTTCGTATTTGTGTATTTTCTTATGTGGTTTGTAAGGTGCTTCGGGCATACGAAGCAACGGAAAGTGAATCAGGAGCAAGGAAATTAAGACATGCAAATTCGGATGCGAAGTAACATGTTGGACTTACATTGCCTTCTCTCTCTCTCTCTCTCTCTCTCTCTCTCTCTCTCTCTCTCTCTCTCTCTCTCTCTCTCTCTCTCTCTCTCTCTCTCTCTCCCTCTCTCTCTCTCTCTCTCTCTCTCTCCGTCTCTCTCTCTCTCTCTCTCTCTCTCTCTCTCTCTCTCTCTCTCTCTCTCTCTCTCTCTCTCTCTCTCTCTCTCTCTCTCTCTCTCTCTCTCTCCGTCTCTCTCAGCCGGACGCCGATTCCCGAAGAAGCTGGACCGGGCGCCTCCAGACCCAGAGTGTCCGGAAGGGTCCTGGTTCTGCCCCGGTACAACTGTCTGTGTTTCGGAAGATCAAGTGAGTCTCGTAAAAAAAAGTCAGAACTATCTTGTGCTTTAGTCATTTTAGTTAAAAATGTTTTCACATAATTATATGTATACGCATGCATACACACACGTGAACACATACGTTCCAATGGTTATATCTATTGACATTGCTAATATTTCTGTATTATCCATCTCGTATGCGCGTACTTGCTTAAAATCGTATGATACGTGCAGTGAGCAGGGAGTGTTATCTAAGATTAGCTCTGCCCCTTGATGATTAGCATCCTGTAGTTTCGTAATGTGAATTCGTGAACTTCATGCAGCTTAATGACCTTTCTGCCTTTTCTTTCCTCTGCACAGAAATGTGACGGGACGGAGGACTGTCCCGATGGTTCTGACGAAGCTTCTTGCAATTATGCAACAACACCGGAGCCCATTTTGTGTCCAGTAGGCTGGCTGTACACCTGCATAGGCAACCATTGCGTCTGTGATACTACCCAGTGTGCTAATGGGTTCTTGCTCTGCAGTAACGAAACCCGATGCATTAGGACAACACAGGTTCGTTTATTCGTTGCGTTTTATTATTATTATTATTATTATTATTATTATTATTAAAACGGGTCTGTTTTGTGTGCGTGTGTGAAGAGGAGGAAGAAATGGTTCATACAAATGTGAGGTGAATATTACTACGAGTGTTGAAACCAAGTTCCTTGAAGTTATGTCACATTTTAAGTAGAATATGTTTATTTCTTAAACCAGAATTAAGAGTCACGCTGTGCCAAATGTAAAACCCAAATGAAGAGAATAACAAATATCGTATTCTATTACATACAAATTTGTCGGGTTATAGACAGATTTGCCATGTCTTATTTTGCAGATCTGCGACGGTCTCGCACACTGCACTGATGGCTCAGACGAAGAAAATTGTACTGTGGAGTGTTCAGACGGCCACGTGCGGTGCGGCAATACTGCCCAGTGCATTTTGAAGGAGTATGATCACTTTCTGCTTCTGTGCTTGAGATAATGCGTTTGAGAGAGAGAGAGAGAGAGAGAGAGAGAGAGAGAGAGAGAGAGAGAGAGAGAGAGAGAGCAGGAGGAAGGGGGAGGGGGGATGAAAGAGAGGGAAAGAAAAAAAGAAACTGAAGTAAATAGAGAAGGATGTGAAGGATGGGGGGAGAGGAAGAGGAGAATATGAGAGAAAGAATAAAAAAGTGAGAGTGGGGAAATGGCTGAGAAGTATGAGAGAGAGAGAGAGAGAGAGAGAGAGAGAGAGAGAGAGAGAGAGAGAGAGAGAGAGAGAGAAGAGAGAGTTAAGAAAACGAAGAGGAAAAAAATAAGATAAGAGTGGATGAAAAAGCGAAAATGGTAATGAGATAGACACACAGATTGAGAAAAGTGAGAAACATAAAACTTGAAACGATGCAGAATGAAGCACACGTAGACCTAATCTTGCTTAACTTCTGTATTCTGAAGCTCGGTGTGTGATGGGTATTCTCACTGCCCCGACAACAGTGACGAGGAAAACTGTGATCCCTGTCCTGAATCAAGACCTTACAAGTGAGTCTGTTTTTTTTTCTTACGTAAAAGGATTTAGTTAGAAATCATAGTTTCAAAGTAAAGGCGACTGGTTGTAATTCCTAATTTCTAAGTCAGAGCATTTGGTTGGAATAAATTGTTTCAATAATTTCTGGATCTTTTACAAGCATGAGGCGTAAGTGCAAGACATAGCATTTTTATCAGAAATTACTCATTGTGCAAGTAGTATTAAGGTTTAGAGAATAATTAATACATAGTCTATATTTGCTATAATCTGATACGTTTAAGTAATGACAAAAATAAGAAAATAGTGATTGCTTAGTCTACACCCTTAACTGTGTGGTTAGTTTATGCTCCGTCAAATCACATCTGGCAACTTACCCAGACTTCGGAGAACTCTGATTCGCTGTCTAATGAGAAAAAATAGTGTGCAAGACTAGCAAATCTCAATATAAAATAAATGTTGGCTACGAGAATACAAAATGCATGTAAATATCAATATTGTCAGCTGAATTAAATTATAAAAATAGAGAAAGATGTTAGACAAGTCACTCTAAGCATGAACTGCCAGTTGTTTTTTTTTTTTTTCTCTCTCTCCTGAGACTGAACGCATTTTAATCAAAAATCCAAATTAAAACAAAGATACCATTACCCATCCCACATCGCATGTAAACATTTTTTTTTTAATAAAAACGCTATTATACACTTTACGAAGATGCAACGCCTCAAGCAAATGCATCAAAGAATTGTTCCTGTGCGATGGATACGCAGACTGTCCGAACAACGACGACGAAGCCAATGCCACGTGCGCCACCTGCCCTTCTGCCAAACCTGTGCGATGTCCTTCTGGCGAGTGTGAGTTTTAAAGACGTTTAAACGAAATGTAGGGATGAAATGGGAGTTATTGAGTTGGTTAATGGACGAATTGGTGGTTTGAGTTACAAAGTGGTGGTTTGAAGATATGAAATAATTGATTAGATTTAAGAATCAATATCTAGGGTGTGAAGTTGTTAAGGTTTAAGGTATGAAGTTATCAAGGTATGGGGCTGTGAAGGTTTAAGGTGTGAGGTTACTATTCAAGATATGGCTTGAGTGTATTTATCTTAGTATGCGTGCGCTGTATATTATTAATTACACATGATAAACCGATGTAACATTCAACCATGTATCGCATCACTGAATAAACTCACACTGACTGACTCGTTTCCCAGGCATAAGCGAAGCGTGGCTGTGTGACCTGGCCGCGGAGTGCAAGGACGGCTGGGACGAGTCGAACTGCACCGTCTGCCCCGCCATGACGCCCTTCAGGTGAGCCCTTCTCTCTTCCGGCCGTCGGGTGCGCGGGGCTCCTGGGCACACGGCGAGCTTTGTAAGAATGGGGTGTTTTTTCGCTCGTTCTTTCTTGTTCTCATTTGTGCTCTTGTCTCTCTGTCTCTGTCGATCTCTCTCTGTCTGTCTGTCTGAATGCCTGTCTCTTTCTGCACCCCCCCCCCCCCTCTCTCTCTCTCTCTCTCTCTCTCTCTCTCTCTCTCTCTCTCTCTCTCTCTCTCTCTCTCTCTGTGTGTGTGTGTGTGTGTGTGTGTGTGTGTGTGTGTGTGTGTGTGTGTGTGGTTTATATACAATAAGCGCCACTTCTCTACAACCCATGTGTGCATTCCAGGTGCAACGTTACGGGAAAATGCATGCCTTTAGTATGGGTTTGCGATGGCGAGAGTGACTGTTCCACCACGCAAGAAGAGGTGAGATACTACTGATTGTTTATGTAAGAACAATTATTTTGAAGTAATATAATTATTGGTTTTAATGGGAAAACTAGATCTATGTGTATATATATATATATATATATATTTTTTTTTTTTTTTTTTTTCAAATTGATGCTCGTAATTAAGAAAACCATATGTAAGAAGTGCATATCGTTGGCATGTTCACAGATATGTTATCTTCTGTCTGTAATTCCATTGTAGTGCATATTAAACTGAACTGATACCGGATCTAGCACGCACGCACACACACACTTTTTCATTGTTTCCTTCCTTCATTTATTCATTCAATTATCAGCTATTTTATTCATACATTCATTCAAGCGAACCAGTACAAAGACGTTTTTAGTCATTCAGTCTTTCACTGCCTCCTCTCCTTCATTTCATTTTTTTTCCTCTCTTTTCATTTTTTTTTTTTTTTTTTCAATAGAACGACACACTTTTATAACACCGAAAAGCGCTCTACTTGTAACCCGTGCTCATACCCGGAACTCAGCTGATGCGAAATCATTTTATTCGCTAATTCATTCCCTCTTTTTTTCCTCCCTCCCTCCCTCCTTCCCTCCCACTATTCCTCCCCCCATCCTTCTCTGAGCAGGACGACTCGGACGAGGCATCCTGCGACCCGTGCCCCGACTTCAAGCCCAACCGGTGCGCAGATGGCTCGGCCTGCTTCCCTGACAACTGGCGCTGCAACGAAGTGAGCGACTGCGCAGATGGCTCGGATGAGAGGTTCTGTTAGAAGGAGGAGGGAGGAAGGAAGGAGAGAGGTGGAGAAGGAGATAAAGGAAGACAGAAAAGAGAAGGGAAGAGGAGTAGGGAAGGAAGAAAGAAGTGTGAGGAGGTGGGGGAAGGAGGAGGGAAGAAGGAAGAAGAGAGGTGGAAAATGAGATAAAGGAAGACAGAAAAGAGAGGGGAAGAGGAGTAGGGAAGGAAGAAGTTTGAGGGGGTGGGGGAAGGAGGAGGGAAGAAGGAAGAAGAGAAATGGAAAATGATATAAAGAGAGGGAGAGGGAGAAAGAAAACGGATGATGGTAACTGAGGAAAAGAGGAGGAAGAGAAGGAAAGATAAATTACCAAAACATAAATTGACGAAAGACAAAAATGAATGGAACAAAAGATAAATAAATAGATAAAAAATAAAATGATAATAATAATAATAACAGAAATTAGGAAACAGTCATTGAACTGAAAAGTGGTTAAGAAGAGAAGACGGAGAGAAGCTGAAGGGAC
>NC_061824.1:39394433-39396933 GCF_019202785.1 Penaeus chinensis
CGCTTTGAAGTCCTTTTTCCCTTCCCCTTTTGAGGGCTGAAAAAATAACACACAAACCCCCCCAGACAGAAACACCACATACACCCCACCCCACACACCCCACAAAAACACAACACCACAAAACACCACCAACAAAAATATTGTTTTTCTTTTAATTTATTTTTTTTTCCCTTTGAAAAGAATATGGGTTTAAACCTTTATGAGGTAATAAACATAAAAGTAAGAAAGAGGAGAGAGAGAGACAAACAGACCCATAGACTAAACGATAAACCGTGAAATCTTTATGATAAAGCGAATTCGTGCCCTCGCTGATTCGATGCAAGCTTTAAAAATACAATACGCAGTATGTGAAAGGAATAGTAATTTTTAAAAAATTCATATTTTATATATAATTAAATATTAAATATAAATTAAAACATAATACCCCCAAACCCCCACTGTTATTATAAAAATAATAAATATATAATATATATTACTAAAAAAAACAACAAGTATATATATCATATATCACAACACCCTTTTTAGCGCTTTTTCAATCCTCGATCAAATCCAGATCTTTTTCTTTTCTTCCTGAGATCCTTGTGGCCCCGGAAGAGTAAGTAAAAAACATCCCTGATGTTTTCTCTTCGCCCCTAGCATCATGCCCGGAAATCTTGAAGAAACTTGTCGTCTGTGCCTGATGCCAGGTTCGTGGTGGTGTTTTGGGTTTCTGTTTTTTCGAAAAATTTCAATGTTGAATTTCCTTGTTTATACAGACATGAACCACAAAAAAAACACACACACACACACACACACACACACCCCAAAACCCCACATAAATATATTATAATATATATTATATTTTTAAAATTATATATTATTAAAATAAATTTTATATAAAAGAGAGAGAGATATAAAAATAAATGGTAAGTAAAAAGAATATGTAAATTTTAAAAAATTTTATAAAAATAATATATAATAATAATATTAAATTATATTAATAATTATATAATATTATATAATATTAATATAATATAATATATAATATTTATTATATAATTTTAAATT
Source organism: Penaeus chinensis (assembly GCF_019202785.1). Classification (NCBI taxonomy): domain Eukaryota; kingdom Metazoa; phylum Arthropoda; class Malacostraca; order Decapoda; family Penaeidae; genus Penaeus; species Penaeus chinensis. Next base: position 39,395,481 of record NC_061824.1, read on the forward strand.
TTAATATTTATATTATTATAAATTTTAAATTTAAATAATATATAAAATAAAAATTTTTGTGTTTTGTGTGTGTGTCCTATGTATATATGGTGTGTGTATAAAAAATTTTAATATATTTATTAAAAATTTTTAATTATATATATATTATTATTATTATTATCTATATATACACATATATATCTGTAAAAATATATATATATATATATATTATATATATAATAAAATAAGTAGGGCCCTTCCGTGACGCCCAACCCCCGAACTGGAGCTCCTTGCAAAAACTTTGTTTACCTTTCGCAACCCCTCACAACATAAACTAATATAAGAAATAGTCCCTATACAAACATCTTAATGGCGAAATTTATTGCCTGATATCACGAAAGTACTAATAATTGTCTGGCCAATCACCTTTCAGCAGAGAGACGCCACGCGTGCATATGGAGGTACGTGTTGGCAACAAGATTCGTTGAGGCTATTGCAAGTTGCAGGATGTTGCAGGATGTTGCAGGTTTGTGATGAAATGGGGTTGGGCCTGAAAAAAAAGGTTGTATGGAAATTGCATGAGTGAGGAAGGAAAGGGTGTTTGAAAAAGTGAGAGAAAGATGGAGGGGGGGAAGAGAAATGAGGGTGGGTAGAAAAGATAAGGGGGAGGGGGGAAGAGAGAGAGGGGGGATGTGAATGTGTGCGTGTCTGCATTTATACCCATATCTATATCTATCTAGTTATCTACATTCTTATCAACTGTGTATTTCCGCATGTACTGACCATACACATGCAATGTGTATCCATGAGTATATGCAGGTATGCATGGTCCTTTTCATCTAAGGTTTATCATATCTCCTCCTCCTCCTCGTCGTCGTCGTCCTCGTCCTCCTCCTCCTCCTCCTCCTCCTCCTCCTCCTCCTCCTCCTCCTCCTCCTCCTCCTCATCATCATCATCATCATCATCATCAATCATCATCATCATCTCATCATCATCATCATCATCATCATCATCATCATCATCATCATCATCATCATCTTTCTCGTCCTTCTCCTCCTCCTCCTCCTCCTCGTCCTCCTCGCCCTCGCCCTCCTCCTCCTCGTCCTCCTCATCTTCCTTATCTTCCTCGTGGTGAGTGTTTTGTTTTCTGTTCTTCTCGTACATATTTCACTATTGTATTGCCTTATGTTTATCACAGACAGGAAACACAACCATAACACACACACACACACACACACACACACACACACACCACACACACACACACACACACACACACACACACACACACACACACACACACACACACACACACACACACACACACACACACACACACACACACACACACACACACACACACACACACACACACACACACACACACACACACACACACACACACACACACACACACACACACACACACACACACACACACACACACACACACACACACACACACACACACACA
>NC_061824.1:39401933-39406933 GCF_019202785.1 Penaeus chinensis
ATTATGATATTATTGTTATGCTTTATATGATTATTATTATTATTGTAGTTATTGTTTTTAGTAATATTATTATTATTATTGTCATTTTTATTATTTTGTTACTACTACTACTACTACTACTACTACTACTACTACTACTACTACTACTACTACTACTACTTACTACTATTACTACTACTATTCTAACCTTGTTATTATACTGATATTATGTTATCACAATTATTATTGTTGTTAATAGATATTACTTCTTTTTCGCAGACAGATCAGGTATCACTGTTATCAGACGAGGAAAAATGGAGGTAAGGACTTTTAACTTTAACAGTTATACATTTATATGTTTGAAAATATATAATGTTAATTCAAAATATAGTTTGATTTTTAAATGCCTGTATTGTAATTTTTATGTTTTTTTTTTTTTTTTATTGTGATATTCCCCATGTTATTATTATTTATATTATTGTTATTGTTGTTTTTATTATTGTTATTGTTGTTATTATTATTATTATTATTATTATTATTATTATTATTATCATTATCATTATCATTATTATCATTATTATTATTATCATCATCTTTCTAATCCCCAACTTTCCCCTCAGGTTAGAACACTTGAAACTTCACGAGAAGCACAAAGGCCACGAAGACATGCACGCAGAAATGGTCCTCATCCTGATGGTTGTGACGATCATCGCGCAAGTGGGTCTCGTGGCGTGGAAGAAGCACCATTACAGGTCGTATCAGGTGAGGATTAGGGTCGCTGGTTTTTGGTTAAGGTCAGGAAGGAAATAGAGGACACCTGGTGGGGTAGATTTGACTGGAGGATTGAGACATGGAATTGATATGTGGTAGGGGTATAGAGTTGGGTGGATTTCTAGAGATAGATAGATAGTTAGATAGATAGATAGATAGATAGATAGATAGATAGATGGATGGATGGATGGATGGATGGATGGATGGATGGATGGATGGATGGATGGATGGATGGATGGATGGGTGGTGTAGAGGATAAGAAATTCAATTCATATTTGATTATAGACCAGGAAATGCTTGTCAATCTATGCGTTTGTGTATTACTGATTTAAAGAACTAGGCTCTGTGGTGATGAAAGCCAGCATGTATGTTGCTAATGACCCAACAAAGGTCAAAGTTCATTGGATGAGCCTTTCTCGACAGAAAAAATATGAAGCCAGAAAACAGAACAATTGCTACCCATTCCTGTGAGACTGAAAGGGACATTTAGTAAAAGAGACAGATCTTATTATGAATGTTCAAAATCTTTGTGAGCATTTGGTGGAGCAGACAGTTTCATCAGAGGTGCACTGCTGGACGTCTGTGAGGGTGTATTTTATCTTGAAAATCGGCCACTGGGAATATCAGATCTTCATTATAGTGGAAGCCAGATTTGCCATTTTGATTGGGGTTGTGATGTGGACAAAGGTGGTGTGATGAATTTGAACAAAGCTTCATAGATTAAGGGAATGGTTTAGAAAGATGAATAGACTAAAATGGTAAAATATATATATATATATATATATATATATATGATAATAATAATGATAATAATAATAATAATAATAATAATAATAATAATAATGATAATAATAATAATAATGATAATAATAATAATAATAAAAATAAATTATACTAACATAAGAATGAAGGCTATTACTACTATCATCATCATCATTAGTATGCTTTTTATTTATTGATATATATTTTTTTTTAGTTGAAAACTGAATTTTGCAACGCATATTGAGACTTTTCAAGTTTGATTAGAGTGTTAGTTATTTTTAGTTAGAAAGCTAAATAGATACATATTGACGTGATTCAGTTCAACAGAGCAAGGAATATAAGTTTTTGTCAGAACAGTCAGACATCCTCAGATTTTTGCATTTTTCTTCAGTTGAGAAGTTTTTCCTTTTTTCAGCTACTAGAAATGCTTCCTTCCCATCAGTTGCACTTTCAGTTGGTCTTGGTACTTTGTGGCTAATCATCACCTTTCCATTTTGCTTTTTTTTTTATCAGTGGATTAGTGTAGTCATTAAAATGTTCTCTTTTGCAGTTGATAAGTATGCTGGGCGTGTGGCTGATTCCCTTCGTCCTGTGTCTGCACAACCACTGGTGGAGATTCATCTTCATCTGGCTGCTCTTCTCCTCCATCACTGTCATAGTCATGAAGAAAGCGCTTGAGAAGCCGCTCGATCCAACGACGCCAAGGTTTGTGAGATTTTTTGGTGGTGTTGCTTTTCTGCTTTTTTCTTTTCTTAATTGATTTCTTTTATTTTTCTCTTTTCTTTTCTTCTTTACCTTCTTTTTCTTCTTCTCCATCTTCTCCTTCTCTTTTTTCTCCTTTTCCTTCTTCTCTTTCTTCTGCTTTTTCTTCTTCTCTTTCTTCTGCTTTTCCTTCTTCTTCTGCTTTTCCTTCTTCTTCTGCTTTTCCTTCTTCTTCTGCTTTTCCTTCTTCTTTTCCTTTTCCTTCTTCTTTTCCTCCTCCTCCTCCTCCTCCTCCTCCTCCTCCTCCTCCTCCTCCTCCTCCTCCTCCTCCTCCTCCTCCTCCTCCTCCTCCTCCTCCTCCTTCTCCTTCTTCCCCTTCTTCCCCTTCTTCCCCTTCTTCCCCTTCTTCCCCTTCTTCCCCTTCTTCCCTTCTTCCCCTTCTTCCCTTCTTCCCCTTCTTCCCCTTCTTCCCCTTCTTCCCCTTCTTCCCCTTCTTCCCCTTCTTCTTCTTCTTCTTCTTCTTCTTCTTCTTCTTCTTCTTCTTCTTCTTCTTCTTCTTCTTCTTCTTCTTCTTCTTCTTCTTCTTCTTCTTCTTCTTCTTCTTCTTCTTCTTCTTCTTCTTCTTCTTCTTCTTCTTCTTCTTCTTCTTCTTCTTCTTCTTCTTCTTCTTCTTCTTCTTCTTCTTCTTCTTCTTCTTCTTCTTCTTCTTCTTCTTCTTCTTCTTCTTCTTCTTCTTCTTCTTCTTCTTCTTCTTCTTCTTCTTCTTCCTCCTCCTCCTCCTTCCTCTTCCTCCTCTTCTTCCTCCTCCTCCTCCTCCTCCTCCTTCCTCTTCCTCCTCTTCTTCCTCCTCCTCCTCTTCCTCCTCCTCCTCTTCCTCCTCCTCCTCCTCCTCCTCCTCTTCTTTCTCCTCCTCCTCCTCCTCTTCTTCCTCCTCCTCCTCCTCCTCCTCTTCCTCCTCCTCCTCCTCCTCCTCCTCTCCTTCTACTTCTACTTCTACTTCTTTTATGTCTTCAGTAACACAACTGAGTCTTCTAGATTTCTGCTTATAATTTGGCAGCTACAAAATAACATGAATATTTCCAGTATTTCCTGCAGTATTAATGTTATCTTAATGACTTGTAATAGTGTGCAGGTGCTTTTGCAGCTGTTAGAATGATTAAAAGGTATAAATGAAAGTTCATGATTCCATAAATTAAAATTAACTAGTTAATCTTTTGATTATATATTAGGTTTCAGTAAACATGCAGTATGTTGAAGAAAGCATATTTGAAGTGTCATAAAATTAATCATGTTGCTTCTGATTATAAGTAAAATTTAGGCAGGAGTTTCTCATTTTGGTGGTGTGATTTAGAATCTCATGATTTCATTATACAGATATATATATATATATATATATATATATATATATATATAATATTATCAGTTAAACTAAGGATTCTGTGATGATGCATGGTAAAGCAATATTTTGCAATATTTTACCTGAGGAAAGAACCTTGCATTTTTTTCTTTTCCTTTCTTTTCTTGACTTCATATTTAACCAAAACTCAACAAGTATTAAATTTATCTCTGCATATGTATTAATCCTTTTGTTAAGTGTTATGATCTGCTATAAAAAGATTTAAGATAGTTATAGATTATATTGTAATTATACAAGGAGATGAAGACTATTGATCAGAGTAACACATAGATAACACATTTCTACAAGTCAGAAGATTCATTAGGACAGATCTTGTGATAAAATTCAATAAGATTGTGAACAGCTGCAATGAATAATTCTGGAAGTGAGAATTATAGGGAATAGCAATAATGATAGATAATGATTTTGTTGTAATTATGATAATTTCTTTTTTATCATCATAATAGTATTGTTGTTGTTATTATTATTATTATTATCGTCATCCTCGTTGTCTTCATCATTATTATTAATATCATCAATATTATTTTTGTTATTGTTGTTAATGTAATTTTTGTTGTTATTATTATCATTATTATTTACTCTCCTCCAGACAGGTGTACAAGTGGTTCCTGCTCATCTACAAGATCTGCTGTGGCCTGGGGGTGGTAGGCTACGTCATCATCATGGTGACGATGATGGGATTCAACCTCCTGTTCGGTGCCAAGCCCAACACCTGGATGGACTGCGGCTTGCTCTTCATTTTCTATGGCCTCTACTATGGGGTCCTTGGCAGAGATCTGGCCGAAGTGTGTGCCGATAAGATGGCTTCCCATATTGGGGTGAGTTTGGCATTTGGCTTTCTTATTGCTCAGGTCAGGAGTCAAGGTGTCTAGAGGATTCAGTGCTGCAGGGTGATAGGGCCTTCAAGAGCTTAGGATTTGGCAGCGGTGTCCCAAGGCCAAGATATCCCTTCCAGCCGCAGTCCAAGGGCGGGATTCAAGCAGATTCTCAAAGCTTTAGATAAACGGACCATAAAGTTTGTGTTCTTTCTTCTTATTTGTGTATTTTTTCATTCTTTTCATTCTTTCTTTTTGTCATTTCATATTTGCTCTTTATTTTCCTTGCCTTTCTTTTCAGAACTGTTACATTAGGTCTCTTGTTTTAATTCCTCTGGAGTAATCAAAATCTTGGTTTGTATTGAGACTGGAATAACAAGGTTTTTATATATATATTTTTTTTATCATTATTATCATTGTTATTTTATGTTGTGTGTATTATATTACTTTTTTATTTTATTTATTTATTTGTTTATTTATTATTTTTGATATTATTATTGTTATTGCTGTTATTATTGTTATTATTATTATCATTATTAATATTATTATTATTA
>NC_061824.1:39409433-39411933 GCF_019202785.1 Penaeus chinensis
GTATGTATGTATGTATGTATGTATGTATGTATGTATGTATGTATGTATGTATGTATGTATGTATGTATGTATGTATGTATGTATGTATGTATGTATGTATGTATGTATGTATGTATGTATGTATGTATGTATGTATGTATGTATGTATGTATGTATGTATGTATGTATGTATGTATGTATGTATGTATGTATGTATGTATGTATGTATGTATGTATGTATGTATGTATGTATGTATGTATGTATGTATGTATGTATGTATGTATGTATGTATGTATGTATGTATGTATGTATGTATGTATGTATGTATGTATGTATGTATGTATGTATGTATGTATGTATGTATGTATGTATGTATGTATGTATGTATGTATGTATGTATGTATGTATGTATGTATGTATGTATGTATGTATGTATGTATGTATGTATGTATGTATGTATGTATGTATGTATGTATGTATGTATGTATGTATGTATGTATGTATGTATGTATGTATGTATGTATGTATGTATGTATGTATGTATGTATGTATGTATGTATGTATGTATGTATGTATGTATGTATGTATGTATGTATGTATGTATGTATGTATGTATGTATGTATGTATGTATGTATGTATGTATGTATGTATGTATGTATGTATGTATGTATGTATGTATGTATGTATGTATGTATGTATGTATGTATGTATGTATGTATGTATGTATGTATGTATGTATGTATGTATGTATGTATGTATGTATGTATGTATGTATGTATGTATGTATGTATGTATGTATGTATGTATGTATGTATGTATGTATGTATGTATGTATGTATGTATGTATGTATGTATGTATGTATGTATGTATGTATGTATGTATGTATGTATGTATGTATGTATGTATGTATGTATGTATGTATGTATGTATGTATGTATGTATGTATGTATGTATGTATGTATGTATGTATGTATGTATGTATGTATGTATGTATGTATGTATGTATGTATGTATGTATGTATGTATGTATGTATGTATGTATGTATGTATGTATGTATGTATGTATGTATGTATGTATGTATGTATGTATGTATGTATGTATGTATGTATGTATGTATGTATGTATGTATGTATGTATGTATGTGTATATATATGTATATGTATGTATATATGTATGTATGTATGTATGTAAATATATATGTATATGTATACATATACATAAACAGATACATAAACATATACATATACATATTACATATACATATATATACCTACATTTATATTTTATGTATGTATGTATGTATGTATGTAAATATGTTTATGTATATTCCTATATATATACATGCATACATGTATGTATGCATGTATGTATGTGTATATATATGTATATGTATATTCATATGTAAATGTTTATATATGTATGTATAGTATAAGTATATAAGAAATATGCATATATATATATAGATACTTTATATAAATATATTTATATATATTGTTATAAATAGGGACATATGGATTTCATCACCCTTTTGATAATATATTTCCAGACATTTTATATGTAAAAGATACAAATGTTGTGCAATATCATTGGACAGCAGATGGGTTAGTGTTTGAAATGATTATGCTGTATTGAAAAAAAAAAAGTGAGGCTTGATAAATTTTATTTTGTTATAAGTTAATCCTGATTTTGTGCATTTTATGTTGCTTTCTTGAGTACCAAATAAAAATGGAAGAATGCTAGATAGTTGAATGATTTATGTTAAAATAGTTTATTGTTAGTAAAAATGAGAAGCATTTGAAGTGATAATAGACAGGAGCACTTGTGTAAGAAAGTTTTTGGTAATAAAGAATCATTACTGAGCAAGGAAGTGCATGATTTTTTAATTTTTTATAACAGTCTGGTTTTAGGGAACTTACAAGGAACAAAGTGGCAAGTATTAAGGATGATAATAACTTGATAGCTATAACAACCAATAGAAACAAACATTTTTCCCCAAAAAATCAAAGGAAAAGGTCTCCCAAGTTATATCGTTAGCATAACCATCTATGTGTTAAGACGATAACAAGAAGTCCAAGGAGACAATGTATGTTCCTGGTGTCGATGGGAAGAAGAGAAGAGAAACTCCCCTTTAAGAAAGAATAGACAATAGTCAATTTTAGTTTTTTCTTTTTTCTTTTTTTCTGTTTGGTGGTAGAGAAGGAATACAGTGTCACATTTTCCGAAGCAATGAAAGGATACAGAACCTTGTTGAAATATGTTGTACCACATGATGACTATGAAGATAATAAATCATTCATGTAGATGGAAAAAAACAAAGGCGATGATATGTCATACCCTCGAGTGGCAGCTTTCCATATTACACCACCTACATGCATACCAACTGATGGTATGAGTGCGAAGACACTGACTACTGCCAGTCCTTGTCCCAAGGACTGTGATGTTTGATCAAGATAAACAAAACAAAACATGGCAAAAATCATGATAATAAGAGGGAACTACATAAATCTGTGGGTGGGG
>NC_061824.1:39431933-39436933 GCF_019202785.1 Penaeus chinensis
CACACGTGTGGAGGACAATATGGTAATGCAGTAATTATTTCTCCTGCGTAAATAAGGTCCCACGAAAAAGAGAAAAGATTATTCCAACTTTATCCTTTGTAATGCGAGAAATTTATGGCATGTACGAATCCACGCTTTCGTTTGTCTTCTTAAATGTCCTTTCAGTATAAAGATTATTAATGGGAATAGATACCAGCATTTGTATCGGTGCGGCGATTAACTTACTGTTAGGTAGTAATTATAAAAGGAATTGCGGGTAAGATTTTGAATTAATTGCATCGAGTTGTTGAATATTAAAAGGAGAACTGAACTGTAATTAATACTGTTATATAAATATGTATAATCAGAATTGAAAGAGATGTCATTACATGATAATTTCAAGTTAGTATGACAAGGAAAATTTGAAGTAATAACGATAAACTTTAAAAACAAAAAATCCATTCATTCTTTCATAACTGATTTTACGAGTAAATACCAGCAATTTCCGAATAAACACAGGATTTATTATCGATATTATTAGAGATACGTGAATGAAACTGCGAGAAGTTCAGCATAAATACGTTTATTTTTCTCGTGAAAGGAGTAATTCAAATCTATTTCGAAGAGTTACCTTCGAAATAGATCATAATCATTACCTACAGTCATCATAATAATAATGACAATGATAATGGCAATATTCCTTGCCTGATATAACAACACAGTTCATAAGTATCTCAGTTACGGAAACTTGAAGGATATTGCTAGGAATCAAACGGCTGATATTAGGTGAGAAAGGGAAAAATATAGGATAATAATGATTAAAGAAATAAAAAATAAAGGTGGTGATGGTCATGATGATGACGAAGATGAAGATAGCAATAACAATATTAACTCTAACCTTAATATCAATAACAAGAACAATAACACTTATCGAAAATACAGAACAGGTTAGTGCGCGAAACATTAGAATCAAATCGATATTTAATATATCCGTTCATTAGGGCATTATTCCTCAACAAACCACTTGTTTGAGGGATCTGTACACAGACGCACACACGTACACACGAATGCACACTCACATCCACGCGCTGATATAAAAACGTACATACACACATGGGAAAAACATGCAAACACACACACACACACACACACACACACACACACACACACACACACACACACACACACACACGAAACAACTATCAAACAAAAACAGACAAATAAATCTCACCGACACAACATTCTATACATCCCATTTCCTCTTCAAAAATGCCCAACGCAAACCTTCCTTATTTTCCCCATATCTAAGAACTTCATCCCCCCCTCCCCCCCCACCCCCTCACGACAAGAAAAAAGGCCTTTCCTAAGAATTTATCAGAGAAGATCCCTTGCGCGTCCGTCGACCTCAAGGGCCTCGTGATGCGATGTGCACACGTGACTGGCGGCGAGGGCGGTTTTGCGCCTGGCGGAGGGCGCGGGGGGGGGGGGGGGGGGCACGCTGGATGCCGAGGGGATCTGCATGCGGTCATACGTACGTACAGGAATTCGTACATGCATACATAAATACATACATAAATACAAACATACATACACACACATGCGCACGCACACACATACACGCACACACACACACACACACACACACACACACACACACACACACACATATATGTATGTATGTATATATGTATATATGTATATATGCATATGTATATATATATATATATATGAAAAGAAGAGTAAAACAACAAACGAATAAAAGGATATAAAGACAGAATCGGAGAGAGCAATGATAGCCAAGATAAGAGAAAGAGAAAATATGAAAGAGAAAAGAAGAAAAAAAGAAAGAAAATAAAGAGACAGATTGAGAGGAAGAGGAGAGAGAAAGAAACAGAACAATTAGTAAACAACATATACAATCTACCAACAAATAACATGAAAACGCCAATAGATAACGAAATAATCATAAGACGCACTGTCTGTCTCGCCTGCATCGCCTGGGTAATTGTCAGTGAAAGTGTGGGCCCGGGAGAGAAAGATTTCGTTCGGATGCCTGCGTTCGGACTAGTCTTCGGCTTAGGTTGTTATTGAGGTGGTAATTATAGGATGATTAGATCAGACTAATTTTCGAAACCTCTCATTTATTCCCCTCTCTGTTGTTCTCTTCGCCTCACCTAGTAAGGAGAAGCGAAAGAGAGAATTGGCGATAAAGAAGAAGAAAACACTAACAAAGGATGAAGTAGAAGAGGAAGAGTATATTGAATAAAGAGACAGCAGAGGTGGAATAATATAAAAGATATATGATAAAAAAAAAACACAAGAAGAAGGAGAAGAAAAGCATAGAAGAAGAAGAAAAAGTAAAGAAGGAGAACGAAGAAAAACAGTAAAGAGGAAGAAGAAAAAAGGAAATAAAACATGATACATAAGGAGATCGTAAGATTAAGAAAAATGTTACGTGGCATAAAATACATGATACAAGTTGATACATAAGTGGACAGTAAGATAAGAAAAGAAGATAGAAAAGGATAGAAATAAGAAATAAGAAAAGGAATAAGAAAGAAGAGAAGGTAAAGATAAGAATTGATTGTTCAGATACTGAGAAAGAAGGAAATAGGGAAAGGAGAGAGAAGTGAAAAAGAGGGGAAGGAGAAAAGGAGGATATAGGAGAAAGGAAAATAGGAAAGGAGGAGGAAAATATGGAAGAGAGGAAGGGAGGGGAAGAAGAAAAGAGGGAAAAACAAGAAAGGAGAATTAAGAAAAGGAAAGGAAAAAGAGAGATGAAAGAAGGAGAAGAAGAAAATATGAAAAAGGAGGAAAGAAGGTAAATAAGAAAGGGACGAGAGAAGGGGATGAAATATAGAAGAAAAATACAAGAAAGGAGAAATAGGAGAGAAGGGGGGAAAAGGGAAATGAAAAGAGGGAAAAAGAAATAAGAAAGAGATGAAAATAAGAAAAAGGCAAGAAAAGGGAAATAGGGAAGAACAAAAAAATTAAAAGGAGATGAAATAGGGGAAGAAGAAAAGAAGGAAAAGGAAGAAAGGAAAATAGAAAAGGAAAGAAATGAGAAATAAGAAAAGGAATAAGAAAGAAGAGAAGGTAAATTGTAAAATGGAGAAAGCGAAGAGAAGAAGAAGAAGAGGAAGGAAAATAAAAAGGAATCGAGACAAATATGGAGAAATGAGAATAAAAAAGACGATATGATAAAAGAAAGAACGAAAAACAGGAAAAAAAGCAAATGAAAACATGGAAAAAAAACAATAAGAAAGAGAAGAGAAAGGAAACGAAAAGAGATATAAAATAGGAAAAAAATTGGATAAAAAAAGTTACACAACAATACAACAAATAACAGTTTTATTATTAACTGCACAGTAATGGGATACCAACAAAAATAATCATAATATATTGTAATAACATCAGACATTACAATAGAAATAAAAGTAATAATAGTAAGAGCATGTTAAAATTAGTAAAAAGTAGTAATGAAAATAGCGAAGATGATAGTGGTTGTAGGAAAGTAATGATGGAGGTAATAGTGATAATAGTAATAGCGCAATAATAGTATAATAGTAGTACTAGGAATGCTTGTAAAGTAGTGGTACTAGGAATAATAGTGATAATAGTAATAGCACAATAACAATATGACTGTATTACAAGGAATGAATGCATAGTAGCGGTACTAGAAATGATAGTGATAATACTAGTGGCTTGACAGTCGTAAATAGGAATGATGTCAGAAACGGCAACAGTATAATAATGATAGAGATAATAGCGACAGGATAATAGGTGTGACGAAATATGTAATGCAAATAATATTGATTATAATATCAAGACAGTATTATTTGAAATGATAGTAGAGTATGCTAGCAGTAATAGCAATAATAGTATAATAGGTTTAACGGAAATTAGAGTAGTAACAGTATAATAGCAGTAATAAATAGGATAATAATAGCAACTTAGATTTATTGAGAAGTTTAGGGATAGCGAAAGATGAATGAAAAAAAGAAGATAGATGGACAAAAATCAAGGAATTACTAAAACTAGAAAAATAACAAAACATAATCGTTGATAAAAGGACACAGACAGAAAGAAATACAAATGTAATGTATATGGGAAGAGAGAGAAAAAAAAACAAAACGTAAATCTGAAAAGGAATCACAAGAGAGGAAGACAAATGAAAATGAAATTCATGTAAATCATAAATTAGATTATAGGACAGTTAATCATACAAAAGAGGGAGAAATAAACGTTCGTTAGATTATTCCTTTGCAATAATTATACGTATTTTGAAAGTTAGATATATGTATAGACGAGATGAAAAAAATAAATGAGGGAATTAGCGTTTTTAGATGATGGAGAGATGATAGATAAATCACGATAAATTAATGACATTGTTATCGTTTCAGGAAAGCGATATGGCACATGAATAAATAAAATGGATATACAGCTATAAGATACAAAGTAATCAACCATTTTACTAGACGTGAAAATATCAAAAGAAAATATAGAATACGAAATAAATACGCGGACGTTGAGAACGGCACAAGAGAGCGACACCGCGACCGCATTCGTTGCTGTGACACGAATTCCGAGGCAACGATCACACTCGGACGAATTTCATCGCTTCGCAAAACCGAAATATTGAAAACGGGAAAACCTTCGCCCTGAAATACCCAAGCCAGAAACCCGGCGTCGCTCGTGGGTTAATTGTGTCACTCCGTAATCTCGTTAACACTGTCTGGCCAATATAATTTTCGTACTACTTTTAGCATTGTTCGTCGTAATCGCATCACGCGCGCGGGGCATCAGGCATACGTGCGGTCGGTGTGCGCATGGCGTCGCTCCCTTGTTTGCCGACGACGCATAATGCGACCCGCGGTTGATTCCCTTGCTTGGAATCATATATAATTATCTAATTCCACCAGGTTGAAAATTTAGGCTAGAGGAACATTATAGCTTACGTGAGAACAAGGAACGGTCTCGCGAAAACGTTTAGGGGTCACGTGATCCCAGTGTTGATCCCG
>NC_061824.1:39464433-39466933 GCF_019202785.1 Penaeus chinensis
TCTTATTATCATTAGCATCATCACTGTCATTATTATCGCTGTTGTTACAATCACTGACATTCACAACTTTCATACATCTCTCTGTCCGTTTCGTTTTTGTGTCACTCTTGCTTTTACTTTATTATTTCCCAGTCTAAATCGCTATCAATTTGCTTATACTGGAGTTTGTTAATTGCTGTTAAGAAATTGCTTGTTTGTTGTTGAATCATAATCAACTTTTCATTTTTATTTGTTTTTATTATTTTACTTTATTGTTTACCTGTTCTATTAACTTCAGTCTTGCAATGAAGTCACAAGAAACAAAGTTAGTTATTATGGACATGTAATTGCGTGTAGATGTATTGTGTGTACATATGTTGTGAATACCTGTATTGTGTACACATACATTCACTCGTTTTCCTCTCAAATACACACGTTCAGATTACCTGCCTCCACATTATAGCCCTACCTACCCCCCCTCCCCCCGCACACACACATGCAAATCTTCCCCATTTCCTCCCTCTCCCCCTCCCTCCCTCGCTCCCTCCCTCCCTCGCTCCCTCCCTCCCTCGCTCCCTCCCTCCCACGCTCCCTCCCTCCCTCCCTCGCTCCCTCCCACCCTCTCTCCCTCCCTCCCTCCCTCCTTCCCTCTCTCTCTCGCTCCCTCCCTCGCTCCCTCCCACCCTCTCTCCCTCCCTCCCTCCCTCCTTCCCTCTCTCTCTCGCTCCCTCCCTCGCCCCCTATCTCCCTCCCACCCTCTTTCCCTCCCTTCCTCCCTCCCTTCCTCCCTCCCTCCCTCGTCCCTCCCACATAATCTCCCCCCCCCCCCCACCCCGCCCGTCACAAACGCACGTGGCGCCTTACCACCCCCCCCCCCCCTCTTCCTCCCACCCCTCCTGCCGCATTTCCTCCCTCTCCCCTTCTTCTTTCTTCTCTTCCTTCCCCCGCTTCCTCACTCTTCCCTTCCCTTCTTTTATCCTTTCCCCCCCACCTACAACACTCTCTCCCTCTGCCCCTCCCCCTTTACATCCCTCTCTTTCCCTCTCTTTCCCTCTCCCCTTGCCCTTCATCCCCCCCCCCCTTTTATCCCTCTCCTCCTCCCCCTTTCCTCCCTTTTATCCCCATTTATCCCTCTCCTCCTCCTCCTCCCCCTCCCCCTATTTACAGCCCCCCCCCCCCCCCGGCGCACGTGGCGGGGGCGGCGTGTCGTGCGTCGCGGCCTCCGTCCCGCCCGGGAGCATAGCGTGAGGTAATTTGGGGATGATCCGCCGTGGGCGTGACGAGCGCGGCTGTCGCTGCCTTCTCCCTCCCGTTTCTAACTCTCTCTTGATTTTTCTCTCTCCCTTCCTCTTCTCTTGTGGTTTTGGTTCGCTTTGTCCCTGTTTCTTTCGATCTGCTTTCGCTCTCATTTCTTTGACATTCTCTCTCTCTCTCTCTCTCTCTCTCTCTCTCTCTCTCTCTCTCTCTCTCTCTCTCTCTCTCTCTCTCTCTCTCTCTCTCTCTCTCTCTCTCTCTCTCTCTCTCTCTCTCTCTCTCTCTCTCTCTCTCTCTCTCTCTCTCTCTCTCTCTCTCTCTCTCTCTCTCTCTCTCTCTCTCTCTCTCTCTCTCTCTCTCTCTCTCTCTCTCTCTCTCTCTCTCTCTCTCTCTCTCTCTCCCTCCTCTCTCTCTCTCTCCTACCTCCTCCTTCATCTCCGTTCTTCATTCCTCCTTTAGCAATTTTCTTTCTCTTCCTTTTTCCGTTATTCTCCCTCCCCTTTTACTTCCCCCTTTTCCCTCCCTTCTTCCTCTCTTCCTCTCCCCTCGGTTCATTCCCCTTCTTCCTTTTCGCTCTCTCCCTCCCTCGTCTGACTCATTATGTCGTTTCCTCTCTTTTATCCCCTCCTTTGTCCTTCTCATTCCTCTTTGTCCGTCTCTCTTTCTCCCCCCACACCCCTCTTCTCTTCTCTCTCCCTTCCTCTTCTCTCCTCTTTCCTTCTTCCTCTTTTTTCCCTCCTTCTCTCTCCTCTCACTCTTCTCTCCTCTTGTTTCTTTCCTTTATCTCCTTGCTGTTCCCTCATTGCCCTTCC
This sequence comes from Penaeus chinensis, assembly GCF_019202785.1. Classification (NCBI taxonomy): domain Eukaryota; kingdom Metazoa; phylum Arthropoda; class Malacostraca; order Decapoda; family Penaeidae; genus Penaeus; species Penaeus chinensis. The sequence goes on from NC_061824.1 coordinate 39,466,479, forward strand.
TCTTTCTCCTCTGTTCTTCCTCCTTCCTCTTTCCCTCCTTCTTTTCCCATCTTTCTCCTCTCCTCCTTCCTCTCTCCTTTCCCCTCCTCTTTCTCCTCTGTTTTCCTCCTTCCTCCTTCCCTCCCCCTTCCCCATCTTTCTCCTCTCCTCCTTCCTCTCTCCTTTCCCCTCCTCTTTCTCCTCTGTTCCTCCTCCTTCCTCCCTCCCTCCTTCTTCCCCCATCTTTCTCCCCTCCTCTTTCTTCCTTCCCTCCCTCCTCCCCATCTTTCTCCCCTCGATAAGTAATAAGTTAACATTTAATGATAATAATTATTTGATGGCATTTCATCGTCTAATGATTCTATATGGAATAATTACTGAATGATCATGGCTTCATAATTAGGTGTTCTACTATCAGATAAGGATACAATTTACCGAAACGGGATTTAGTGACACTTGCTAGTAATGATAATGAT
>NC_061824.1:39471933-39479433 GCF_019202785.1 Penaeus chinensis
AAGCTTAATGTTTATCGCACGAAGTAAAAAAAAAAAAAAGAAAAGAAGTAAATATATAAAAAAGTGAGGGAGAGAGAGAAAGAGAGTAAGTGAGTGAGAAAGAGAGAGAGTGAGAGAGAGAGAACAGATTGAGAGAGAGAGAGAGAGAGAGAGAGAGAGAGAGAGAGAGAGAGAGAGAGAGAGCGAGAGAGAGAGGGGGAGAGAAAGAGAGAGAGAAGATTGGTAGAGAGAGAGAGAGAGAGATCAAAAAGAACAAAAAGAAAAGAAATAAATAAAAAAAGATGTCCTATTTAACTGTTCATTGCATTTGCAACATTGCCTGAGAATGGAACCTTTGGCGACATGTCACGGAAGAGGGGGGAGGGGGGCGAGAGGGAGGGTGAAGGGACTGAGGGGAGAGAGAGGAGGGGGGAAGGGAGAAGGAGGGAGAGAGTAGAAGGGGATAGGAGGTAGGGGGAAGGTAAGGAGAGAGGGGAGGAGAAGAAGAGAGGAAGGAGAGGGGGAGAGAAGGGGGGAGAGGGACAAGGGGGAAGAGGAGAGAGGGAAGGGGGGGAGGGGGAGGGAGGTATTTAGAATCATAATGATATAATAACTATATTTACAAAGATAATGTCAGGGATGAACATTATGATAATAATGTTGATGATGACAATAATCACGATAATGATAGCTGTGATAATAATGGCTATATTATTACTACTAATAATATCAATAACGCAAATAATACTGGTAATGATAATAGTTAGAATAGTAAAAATATCATAATAATATAAGACAGCAATAATATCAACAATGGTATAACCGAGGATTCACCTTTTAATGTTAAAAAATGGATTGATGTAAATTATCACAATTTCATCTATAGGTGTTATGCGTTAATGTGCGTATGTTTATAAAGGTCTATGTGCGCGCGTGTGTGTGCGTATGTATGTGTGTGTGTGTGTGCATATGTGTGTGTGTGTGTGTGTGTGTGCATGTGTATGTATTCGTAAGCCCGAGCACTGTCAAACAGTAGCTCACATTCCTTTCCCTAATTCCCTCTAACCACGCGTCCGATAACTTCCACGTGACTGTCAGTAACGCACACGACTGAATTTATTAGAGGCTGACATTACACACATGTGACATGACTGATAAGCATATGTGAATGACAGAAGTGCCCGTTGGTCGATGATTTACGGTTACAAACTGGTGTGAGTTCGTTCGACTTCCCAAAACGGGTCGATGGTGCATGCATTGTACCGTACTTTTTGGCTATTGCATTGTTCCATTATAGATGGAGGGTACCGTATTTTATAGCTCTTGCATTTTGTCATTATGCATGCCTTGTACCGTAGTGTTTCTAGCTACTGTATTCTACCATTATGCTCAGATTATATGACTATTGCATTTTATCATTATGTATTGCATCGTATTGTACTTCCTGATTATAGATCATTATGCATACCTTGTACCGTACTTTCTGGCAATTGCATCATATCATTATGTATGTATCGTACCGTAGTCTGCTGATGTTCCATTAATCATAATATTTATACACACCGTACTGGAAAAGGAGATAAGATTCAGAACTAAAGAACTGTTTTAGTGAATACATAACATACATGTAACTATACAAAATAATGGACAAATAAGCGTATGACATTTTTTGTTTCTATATTGACATCGTTAATTTAAAAAGATAATTATTCTTGTCAGTGGAGCTAACCGATCAAAGAGATAAAGAAAAAAGAAAATTAATATATGAAATAAGTTTACTAAATTTATACAGCGATAGAATCAAAATAGAACAAATTTCACCTTCCAATTCAAAGGCGAAATACAATACAATTTCCTGCGCCATCTATTAACATGCTCTTAAACTACTGACCTTCAAGCAAGAGTAGAAAATAATAATCAATTCAGTATTACAAATAATAATAATAATAATAATAATAATAATAATAATAATAATAACAATAATAATAAATATATAAATAAACAACAGAAAGAGTTTATAAACCTAAACAGACCATTTTCACCCATTCAGAAACAAAAAAAAGGTTTTATTCCCATTGCTAAAAACAACACAAGGAATATAAAACGGGAAAACGATTTCATTTCCGTAATGCATGTACAAACACTTAGCAATTTCAAGGTTTATTTTCCCGTTATGATCCTCGGTTCTGGAGCTACATAATGCACTGCAACCTGCAACGTGTAAATTGCTCACAGTAGATATATTATCTGTTTTCCTCTTATGCACGTGAAAGTTATCCTTATTTTCATTATTATTTACAGTTTTATTACCATTGGGTATTATTGTTTTGTTAATAATTTTACTATTATTGTGATCATTATCGTTATAATTAGTATTATATCGATAGTGATGTTAATGAAAATGATAATGATGATTATGGTAATAACAATAATAAAGATATTGATAATTATTAGGATAATAACAACAATATTAGTAATAGTTATGATAATAATAATGGTAATGGTAATGAAAATGATGATAATGATAATGATAACAGTAATGACAGTAATAATAATCATAGCAATACTAATGATGGTTATAATGATAATGAGAAGAATAATGATAATGAATAATATTAACAATAATAATTAAAGTGATAATGAATAATATTAACAATAATAATGAAAGTGATAATGATATTAACAATAATAATGAAAGTGATAATGATAATAACAATAACAGCAATAAAAATAATGATGCTAATCATAACAGTGTGTGTGTGTGTGTGTGTGTAAGTCTTTAGCGTGAGTGTATCGTTTGTACCAATCACATTTTAAGCCTTTAACGTAAGGGATGGATAGGTGTAGCTAGATTATATACCAAAAGAGAAAGTACTATACATGTTTGCAATCACCATGTTCTCGTCCAGATCGTGCAGCACACCTCCATTAGATACTAATAAAGATATCTCAATGACAAATGTAAACTGATATTCCAGTTAGCATTAATTAGCATCATTTGCATTAATGGAATTATATCATATTGTAAATTTGAGTATAACGTCTAACTGTTAATGCAGATGACATTAATTGTATCAAATTGTCATGGTTATTTTATGAATATTATGCTGGGTTCTATTGTATTTTAAAAAACTGGGCAGTCGTAATGATATAAGGGGATTTTTATCAGGCTTACTGCAATAAGACTCAAATCTGCATAAACAAAAATCCTCATACTGTTTTACATGATCACAATAAAAAGGATAATGATAGTAATAATAATACTGAAGGTGATAATGATAATGATAATGATAACGATGATTATAGCATGATAAGGGATAAAGACAAGCATAATTGTGATAACAATAGAGATAATGATAATAGAAAAGGAATATGAATGGTAATAATAACAATAACAATGAGTGTATTATCAGTAATGGCGAAATTGATAGTGATTCTCGTAAGAGTAATGATAAGCCAGTTCTTAAGCATAGAGGTTCATGATGACTTTTTGGTTCAAGATGACTGGTTCATGATGACTTTTTGGCAGCGAATTAGCCGTTAATTTTCTTGATTTGTTCTGCTTTGTTAACTTATCGTGAGATTGGGAGCTTCGATTTTACTAGCAAGGAATGAAAGGAAATCGTAACAAAGAAACATTTCATTTTTATATTCCCTAAATAGAACATCTAAATTCCGTTTCTTTTCGATCTTTTGTTTTTTTTCTTTCATGCTTTCTTTCTTTCTTTCTTTTCTTACGGCATCATGTTAAATGTCAACTTTTTACGGAATTTCTTCCAGATCACGTTTGTAAGAAAAATATTTGAAACCAAATTATTAGCTGTCTCTTATTTTCTCTTGAACAATTCCCCGAAATTCGGTTCGCTAAAAGTATATTTATTTTTTTTTTTTTCTCTCTCTCATGTTTCATGCTTAACTATTTTTTCAGATTGTTTTTCACTCTCACTCTAGTTAGTTACTTTATTTACATTTTACCCATATAATTCTTTGTTTATTCATTTACCTATCTGTATAGTTCTTCCTTTCTTTTTTTATAAATAATTCTTTCATTTCTTTCTTTGTTAAGATGTTTAGTCATTTTATTTAACTACCTGCTTATTTATATAATTCTCTGTTTATTCATTTATCTATCGCTGTAATTCTTTCTTTCTGTATTTGTTTATTTATATAGTTCTTTAGTTTCTCTCTTTTTTATTTTTTCAATCACTGAAGTTCTTTTAATTTATCGATTTTTGATTTCCGACATCCCTTCCCGAAGCGCGCAGAGGCCCATTTCCCCCCCCCCCCCCCCTCTCAGGGCTTTCAGCGGCGTTCAGGGAAGCTCATGAAACGTTCCCCTGAAATCCTGATCCCGGGCATCCCATACGCGGCCCTGGCAGCTGACAATTTACCTGGACGGAGCACGAAGGGGATTTGACCGAAATTACTGCTTTTGTCAGTTGTGTGCGGGCGGCCATCTTGTTCTCGTCGGGTTGCGTGTGTCAAATCATGTGTATATTATGTGTATGTTTGTGTGCGTGTGCGTGTGTAAACATATATATGTATGTCTGTATGTATGTATGTCTGTCTGTCTGTATGTATGTATGTATGTATGTATGTATGTATGTATGTATGTATGTATGTATGTATGTATTTATATATATTTGTGTGTGACACGTGTGTGTTTGTGTGTGTGTGTGTGTGTGTGTGTGTGTGTGAGTGTATGTGTGTGTGTGTGTGTGTGTGTGTGTGTGTGTGTGTGTGTGAGTGTATGTGTGTGTGTGTGTGTGTGTGTGTGTGTGTGTGTGTGTGTGTTTGTGTATATGTGCTTGTATACGCCTCTCTCTCTTAAACGTATATATGCAACATAAAGACTGGCCATCCTCGCCTGTAACTGCAATTATTATCAAATGTGCAAGATGCATATTTGTCATGGTATCTGCACCTTTATTTCTAAAGGTTGTTTCTGTACCTTACAATTTACAATATAGTTAGAGTTAAAGTTTAGTTTGATTCCATTTGTTACAATGGATATTCTTGGTGTGACATACTGTCTGTTCCATTTTGCTTTTAAGTTATCCCCTGTGTGCAAGGAATGGCCGGGGTTACCATCCACTGGCGGCGAGGGATTCGAACGCAGGTCAGCAAGACTGCTAGACGAGATCGTACCGTTGCACCACACAGCACACTTACATACTTATATAGAGGGGATTTAATTTTGAAATTGGCGTTAGTTTTTGCATTATCTGTACGTAAACGCGTCGTTCAATCATATTGTTTTTTATTATCATTATTACTGTTATCATCATATTCCATCATCATCCTCATCCTCATCATCGTCATCATCATCGTCATCTTCATTGTCATCATCATCGCTATCGCCATCATCATCATCGTCATCATCATCATTATCATTATCATTGTCACTATCATTACTATTATCATTATTACTATTATTCGTGTTATTATTATCATTATCATTACTATCATAAATGTTATTATTAGTAGTAGTAGTATCAATATTCTTATTATCATCATCATTATTATCATCATCATTATTATTGATATTATTGTTATACCATTATTATCATTAATAATATCATCATAATCCATATCATTATTATTATCATCATCCTTATTAGCAGTAGTTCTAGTACTATTATCACTATCATCATCATTCCTAATATCCTCATTACTAATTTTAGCATTACTTTTATTACCATTTCTATTATCATAATCAATATTATCATTATAACTGCAATTATCAACACATATTATCATTACTCGTATTAATACATTTATCATTACATATCATCATCATTCACCTTATCATTGTATTTATTCATCATCATTATCATTATTCGCATTACGACATTCATCGTTATCTATCATTTTCATTATCTATATCATCATTATTGCATTTATCCTTATTCATCATCATCATTACTCGTATTACCACATTCATCATTGTCTATCATCATCTTTCTCATCCTCATTTCACACCATCATTACGAGCAACAGAAAAAGACGAGATTTCTTTTCCTCTCTTGACATGACAGCTGGCAGCCAATTTACATGTTTTGCATCACTGCAGACAACACCCAACCCTTCATTTGTGTTTACTTATGACGTCATAGTCACGTGTGCGAACGGACTGCGGAATTTGCCTTCTTGTGTGACGCAATCTATCAGAATTTCGAATCATGTATTATGGAAAAACTGAAATAAAAATAAATAAAATGTGTGTTATGTATAAGGAGTGAATTACGTATCGCGGAAATATATGATACGCTTTTTTTCACTGAAATTTCCTAATGTATTCAAATATCGGATGAGGTTTATCTTTTTTCCATGTTTTTTTATTGATATATATAATTTTTTATTTTTTTATTTAAGTTAAAATAAACATAACTCATCTGTCTTAGGTACGAGGGTCATTTTAAAAGGCGTTATTATATAAAAAAAAAAAAAATTCCTTCTGGAAATCTTCAAAAACAGGAGTTAAATAAACAACCAATTTGATAAATTTATAGACATCGTTTTGTCCTTTCTTTTGCTTTAGTCTTATTAGTGATAATGGATCTATTATCATAATTATGTGTATTCTAAGTTAGATGTGTCATCATTTGCACTATTGATGTTATTTTGCTCTTTGAGTATGAGATCTAGCGTTATCAGGATCCTTATTCTTCTTGTTATCTGTTAAGGCAGAAATACCTTGAAAATCCAAGGACATATTTTCTACTGTGCGTTATCCCGATGGCTCATTGTAGTGGAATTTCTGTCATTTTCATCAAACTTACTAATTTTTCGAAATACCCTCGCAAAACCAATTGCGACGAATTGGTATCGGTGGATTCCTCTCTCTCTCTACTACCCAAATCTATAGAAATTTTGCTGCGGACCCCCCCCCCCCCCCCATACCCACACTCTTAAGTCCGATAGCCGAGGAAGGCATAGATGGCATAGGAGAAGCTATGGAGTAAATTACGAATGGTATAAAGAGAATGGGTAAATAGATAGTCCGCGGCACAATTTCGATACAATTGGATAGCAGAGAGTGAGAGGAATCCATCGATACCAAAATCTTAGCGAGCGGTTAAACGAAGGTATTCCGAAAAAAAACTATTTCCCTCTGCCCTTTACTGGACAAAAAAGAAAAGGAAAGAAGATAAAAAAGTTCAGTCATTAAGTTCACAAGTCTTTATGAACAGTCACTTATAACTGGAGGTAAGTCACGTGCATTTTAACCAGATTAGACCACTTACAGCATCACTCAGTTCTGAAAGGTCATTTATAGTGACCTCTCTGAATAAAAAGCTTATAAATCTTCACAAATCATACGTATATTTCATAGTCATTCAAGGTAAACTGTTATTGCTTCACTCAATAATTTTGTCGTACATTTTTTATAAGAATATCATACTCTCATCAAAAATTCCGCTCATGAATATCTTAAAAAACCCACAAAATTGTTTTTCTCGTACTTTCATAATTATTATTTTTTTTGTATCACAGGGGTTCGCAGATTGCTTAACTGCG
>NC_061824.1:39489433-39499433 GCF_019202785.1 Penaeus chinensis
ACGCACAAACACACTTATACGTTTGCATATACACATATAATACGCTCACACAAACACGCACACATGGACGCACAAGCATACACGTACTCACACGAACACACACACATGAGCACACACACACACACATACATATAGATAGTTTTCTGTCGCGCTTGTGGCGTGTGAGGGGAGTCCGCCCTGACTTTTCTGGACGCAGTTCTACGTATTACTTCGTGTGCGTGAATGTGTGTGTGGATTTGTGTGTGTGGCTTTGTGTGTGTGTGTTTGTGTGTGTGTGTGTGTGTGTGTGTGTGTGTGTGTGGGTGTGGGTGTGTGTGTGTGTGTGTGTTTGTATATATGTATGTGTGTGTCCATGTGCATGTGTATATCCCTTTGTCTATATGTAAGTGGACATACGCCCATGTTTGTGTCGGAGATTCTCGTCTGTATTCTCAGGGTAGGAAGCGAAAGGGGGGATGGGGCATGGGTTAGGACCCCCCCTCCCCGACCCACGCACATACCTGCTTGTGGGTCGCGTGAGTGCGGGTGTGGATGTGCACGCATGCTTGTGTTAATGGAATTCCTTCTTCTTAACCTTCCACACAAACCGAAAAGTTGGCCATTCTTTGTCCTCTTTGTCTCCCTTTCATTCTCGGTTTTTGTAGGATTTCGTAGTTTTATGTCTACAGGAAATGTCTGTATTTGAGTTATTAGAAATACAAAGAAAAGATGATGGTTCGTCCCAGTGTAGGAGGTTGTCTATGTGTTGTTTGTTTGTCTGTTTGTTTGCTTGTGCGAGTATCTGGTAAGATATGGAGGATATATTTGTGTTTGTTTGTTTGTTTTTTGTTTTGTTTATGGGAGTGCCTCGTAAAGTGTGACGTCGTTATTTATTTATTATTATTAATATTATTTGTTTAGTAATACGTATGTGATGTTTGTAACATATTTTTTTTTTTCTTCATCATGCAAACACTTTTCAAACGTATTGATTTATTTGTCTTTAAGGATTAGATTATTTTTGTTAGGCCTTTTGTTAGGTGTGCTGTTTGCGTTTCTATGTTGTCGTTGTTATGTCTAAATTATTGTGTGCATGTTTATTTGTTTATAACTTCTTGTGTGAGCGCTTCTAAGCCAGGGGTCCTTGTATCTCGTAAGACAGGAGTCCTTATATCTCAGGCCCTTGCGTCATCTAGGACAGAAATCCTTCCGTCTTATAAGGCACATGTACCGGCGTCTCATAGGACAGAGCTCCCAGTGCTGTGTAAGACAGAGGTCCTTACGTCTCATAGCACAGACGTACCTCCATCTCGTAAGACAGAATTTGCCGCATCTCGTAAGACAGAGATCCTAGAGGACTGTAGCGTATAAGTCCCCTGCGTCCCTTCAAACAGGTGCTTCTACTTCAGAAAATGCCCTAACATCCTATGAGACAGAGGTCCTTGTTTCTTGTAGGATATGAGTCCCAAGGCCCTATAAAACAGGTGTTCTTACTTCAGAGGAAGCCCCTGCGCCCCATAAAACAGGTGTTCCTTCTTTTCGTCCCTGGGTCCCATAAGGAGGTTCAGCGTCCTATTAGACGGAGGTCCTTGCATCTCGCAGGAGAGGGATCCAAGCGTCCCACAAGGAGGCCCCGGCGTCCTATTAGACGGAGGTCCTTGCGTCTGGAGCGACCGCCGTCCGTGCGTCTTGAAGATGAGCAAGGCGCCTGTGGTCGCGTGCGAGGGCGTTCGTGCATGCAGGTATTACGGCGGGCGGCGCTGACCGCGGACGCTGACTGTGCATACCATAATCCCGCTCTGAGCCCGCGTTTGGAACGAGCGAAAAATGCCGAGTTTTTCGCTTATTTTTTTTCTTTTTCTTTTCTTATTTGACGTCAGGAGGGTTGATGGTGGTGGTGGGTGGGGGGGTGAAGGGGGAGAGGGAGAGATTTTTTGTTTTTGTTTTGTTTTTCATCACGTTTCGTAAGGGATGGTAAAGGGGGGGGGGGGGATTTTTTCCTCGTCTGGCCCCTCCTCCTTGTTTGGAAAGTGTTCCTTTGTTAGGCAATGAATGCGTGTTTGTATGGACGCGTTTTCTCTTACTTCCTTTCTTTTCCTTTTTCTCTTTCTTTATTTATTTTCTCTATGTCCTGCCTTCTTTCTTTCTTCCTTTCCATTTCTTTGTTAGTCGCCTATGTATGTATATGTGTGTGTGTGTGTGTGTGTATGAATCTTCGGCACTGTTCGCCTACAAACAGAAGATTCATATATATGTGTGTGTATATATATATATATATATATATATATATATATATATATATACATATATATATACATATAGATATATAGATATATAGATATATAGATATATATAACCATATATATATACATATATATACATATATATATATATATATATATATATATATATATATATATATTTCTATATATATAAATATATGTATCTATATCTATCTATCTATCTATCTACATCTATATATATATATATATATATATATATATATATATATATATATATATATATATATATACACACACACACACACACAAATAAATACAGGTTCTGTGCGTGCGTGTGCGTGTGCGGCTTGCGTGCGTGTCAGTTTGTGTGTGTTTATAATTGTCAAATTTTCCGCAGCAGCTGACAAGAGAACAAAGACATAAAACTCTCGGTGCGGATTATGCCGCGAGATCAGAGTCACGTGCACGCGGTAGACGGACAGACAGACACATACGAAGGTAGATGCGTGTGTGTGTGTATGTGTATATATGTGTGTATATATATATAAATATATATATATATATATATATATATATGTATATATATATATATATGTATATATATATGTATACATATATATATATATATATATATATATATATATATATATATATATATATATATATTAGACTGTCTGCATGTATGTAATATTTATATATGTATCATCTATGGAAGCATGTATGTATGGATACAAAGATGTTTACTGAAAGGCAAAGCAATGGAAAATCCCGTTATACGCGAACTAGATTTGTTGAAAAGTGGTGTTGAGTGGGATTTTCTTCCGTATATGCATGTATATATGTATATCCATTGTTGCAAATTGCCATTCAAACTTTTTCTCAAATACATGCTTGCTTGTTTGCTTGCTTGCTTGCTTCATGTTGCATCAAACCTCACAAACAACAAAATCCATCTTCTTAACCCTTTTCTACACCCTCAGGAAAGACAAAGAAAAATGAAACAGCTCAAAAAAAGAGAAAAAAAGAAAGAATTATCTCCGTCCGTCAAGAAAATTAGAGTAAAACACACTCATCGGCCAAATACATTACCCTTTGTTCATTTGTAGATAATGAAGTAAATCTAATTTGTGAAGCGAACAGTGAGGAAGGTGTCAAGCAGGCCTCAACCCCGGGCTGTCATGTCAAGGGGGGGGGGGGGGGGGGCGGAAGCGCTTACCCCGTTTTTTTTTGTTTTGTTTTTTTGCGCCTCGTTGTTAGTTTGTTGTTCGCATTGGCATTATGTCTGTCTTCATGTCTCTGTCTGTTTGTATGCTTGTCTGACTGTCTTTTTGTTTTTATCTCTTTGTCAGTTTCATTCGCTCTCTCTTTTTGGTCTCGTTTATTTCTCTCGTCTCATCTCTGTTTCTGTCTTTGTCTTAACCTCTCTCCTCTCTCTCTCTCTCTATCTATCTATCTATCTATCTATCTATTTAATTATCTATCTATCTAATTATCTGCCTATCTGTCTGTCTGTCTGTCTTTGTATTTATCTCATGCGTGTATGAGTGATTTTATATATATATATATAAGTGTGTGTGTGTGTGTGTGTGTGCATATATATATATATATATATATATATATATATATATATATATATATATATATATATATATATATCATATATACACATATGACACACACATATACACACACAAATATATATATATATATATATATATATATATATATATATATACATATATATATATATATATATATATATATATATATATATATATATATATACATATATATATATATATATATATATATATATATATATATGTATATATATATATATATATGCACATACATAGTTCTACCCATAAACCAAAGGCACTTCATTTATCTGAGAATCCAATGCCTAGATTCCAGGGACGTGGAAATGTTACATATAGAAATACATTTCCGGTCAACTTGTAATGCGACTTAAACTCATTAGGAGAATTAACTTCTAAAGTCCTCTCCTCGTCATAAATATATCATCTTCGTTATTTCTCCTTTCCTCCTCAGTCAACGTTTATTTATTTTTTATCTTTTGTCTGTCCTCTCTACTTCTCGCCGTTGGTTCTCAGCCCTCGTCGTCGACACCTCTGCCTCTGCTTCGCCCTCCTCGTCCCTCTCCTCCTCCTCCACCTTCATTCTCTTATTCCTCCTTCTCCTTCCTTCTATTCCTTTTCCCTTTCCTCTGTCATTTATTTTGTTTCATTATTTCCCCCGTTTACTCCCCTTCTCCCCTCCACATCCTCCTCCCTTCTCCCCTTCTTATTTCTCCTCTTCCTTTCCCTTTTTCTTCTCCCTTCTCATTCTTCCTCTTCCTGTCGCCTCCTCTTTCGCTTCATTCCTTTGCATTTTGTTCTGCTCTTCCCCCTCCTTTCCGTCGTTTTAGTCTACTTTCGCCTTCTTCCTTTTTTTTCCTCTCTTTCCTTTTACTTCTTCTTTCTTTTACCAACTCCTTTTACATTCTTCTCCTTTCCAAACCTCCTCCTCCTCCTCTCCCTCCTCCCCCTTCTCCTCTTTCTCCTCTTCCTCCTCCTTTTCCTCTTCCTCCTCCTCCTCCTCCTCCTCCTCCTCTTCCTCTTCCTCCACCCTCTTATCCTCCTCCTCCTCTTCCTCCTCCTCCTCCTCCTTCTCCCCTTTCTCCTCCTCCTCTTCCTCCTCCTCCTCCTCCTTCTCCCCTTTCTCCTCCTCCTCTTCCTCCTCCTCCTCCCTCTTCTCCTCCTCCTCTTCTTCTTCCTCCTCCTCCTCCTCCTCCTCCCCTATTTCCTCTTTCTCCTCCTTCCTATTTTCCTAAACTAATAACGAGTTCCTGTGTTTTATATATGCACACCATAATACAGTGAGAAATCAAAACATTAAGTGGTCACTAAAAACAATAGTACATTTTATATATGTAATTTCCCGTAGAAAATCCTTTATAAATGCTTCATTACGTGTCCTTATCTACGGATGCTGTATTTGGCAAATGGGGGGGGGGGGGGATTTTCAGCATCTTATGTGGAAAGAAGACTATGAGAGAAAATAATGGCGTGGGAGGAAGAAAGAGGATGGGAAGGAGAGGGGGGAGGAAAGCGAGGGAAAAAGCGAAGAAAGAGAAGGGGCAAGAGAGAAAGAGAGGAGAGAGAGAGAGAGAGAGAGAGAGAGAGAGAGAGAGAGAGAGAGAGAGAGAGAGAGAGAGAGAGAGAGAGAGAGAGAGAGAGAGAGAGAGAGAGAGGGAGAGAGAGAAAGAGAGAGGGGGGGAGCGAGGGAGGGAGAGGCAGTGATAGTAGTAATAATAATAATTGTTTAACAAATGATAATAGTACTTATAATAATAACAATAACGATAACATTAATAATAACAATGCTGCTGCTGCTGATAATAAAGATGATCCTAACGCTGGCAAGAATCGCCACAATCATCATAACACCGATGAAGAATGATAATAGTGACAATGAGAATAAGAACAACAACAATGCCAACCATCGTGACAATAAGGCCGCAGCGCCCGCGCGGCGGCGGAGGCCTCGCGAGGCCCAGGAGGCCGGTCCTCGCGTCCCATCGGAGTCCTGCTGCGCGTCCTAACGAGCAGCTTTGTGGCCGCGACGCCTTTGTTCTGCGAGACGAGCGGCGTGGCCACAGCAGCGCCTGCCGGAACCGATGAATGCCTGACGTTTAGAGACAAGGACACAGCACACTATAACAATGGTCCCCGATCGCTTTAGCGGGAAGTGTTGCTTCGAAGTGATTCCTTTTGAAGGGAAGACTCCATTGCTATTGCCCCGAATTAACCTAATCCGTATCACTTTCCGCATTAACATACCTTTTCCTGTTATTACTGGTGCTGAGTCATTGTTATTAGTATCATTATTACTATTATTTTTTTAAATTAATATTATCATTATTATTATCATTATCATATAACAACATTTATCATCATTATTATTATTATCGTTACCGTTACTATTATCATTATTATCATTATTATTATCATTATTATTGTTATCATTAATAATTTTATTATTGTTGTTATTGACATTATCATTACATTAATATATAAACATTACCATCAATATTATTATTGTCATTATTCCACTGATAGTTATTTTTATGGTTATACTATAAATTTCAACATCTGTTGTTAACATTGCTATTATTATTATCATTATTGCTACTATTATCATGTATCTATTATCATCGTTACCCTTGTTACCTGATTCATTACAGTTATCCCCAACCCTCTTATCACCACTATCCTTATCATCATCATTATTGTTATTAGCATTGCCAGAGATATTTATGGTCATTACTACTAATGGTATTTATATCACCAGACTCACTAAACCCTACGGATGTTCCCCGATTATTTTCAAAACAAAGCGATAATTGGCCATTTGCCTTCTATTCACGATTTGCTAATACTGCTGAGGTGGTAATAATGATAACGATAATGATAAGGATGATGATGATGATGATTTGATGAAAATGAAATAATTGTAATGATAATGAAAATGGTAATATTCATAATGAAAATGAAAATGATCATAGTGATACCAATATAATAATAATGATGATAATAGTAATGAAAATTATAAACGTAATGATAACGATGATAATAGTTATAAAAGGAGTGATATTATTAACAGTGGTAATGATAATAATGATGATGATAACATTGGTGATTTTATTCAGAGCAATAATAATAGTAATAATAATGATAATAGTAATGATCATGATAAAAATAATAACAGAGGTAATGATAATAATGATAGTAATATTAACAATGATAAAGATAATAACAGATGTAATGATAATGATGATAATAATGATCATGTTAAAAGTAAAGATGATAATAATGATAATAGTAATGATAGTAGTAATGGTAATGATAATGATAGTAATAATAATTATGGTAATTCTCATAATGAAGATATTAGTAATGATAATGATAATGATAATAGTAATGATAACAGTAAAGGTGACAATAGTAGTAATAACGATGATAGTAATGATAACAATGATAATAGTAATGATAATAATAGTAATAACGATAGTAATAACGATGGTAATAATGATGATAATAATGATAATAATAACAGTAAAGGCAACAACAAAAGTACTGACGACGATGATAACAGTATCACGAGGACCTCCGAGCTGAGAGGAAGCGACCCAAGCAGCCACGTCCAGCGCGTCCGTGGGGCCTCGATGCAGCCTTCCGTGCGTGACGCAACTCACAAAATGACTCTGATTTTTTTATGCTTTATTAGGCTGTTCGTGTGTGCATGGAAGGTTTCATTCTGGGGGTTTCGTTCCATGATGGACGATGATACGACGGAGGAAAGGAAGACAAGGATGGATGCGAATGTGAGTGTCTGTGGGTGTACGTTGGGGTGTAGGGGAAGCGGTTGGGTTGGTGAGTGCGGTTTGGACGCTTATGAAAGGCAAATAGGAAAGGAAGAGGAGAAGCAGATGGTAGAAGAAAGCAAAGGGGGGAAATGTACATACACACGCACACACACACACACACACACACACACACACACACACACACACACACATACACACATACACACACATACATATACATATATAAACACACATATATATACACGCATGTGTATATATATATATGTATATATATATATATATATATATATATATATATATATATATATATATGTATATCATATCTATCATTATAGTCACATGTTTGTGTCTGCATCTGGAAGCATTTCGTTTCCTTCCTCCCTTCCTCTGCCTCCACCCTTCCTCTCCTTCCCTTGCCAAGCTCCTTCCTCGCGCTTTACGAATGGCTTCCGAAGCAACGTTGATGTGCGGAAGACAGGGCCAGCATTCACGAAAGGTCACAGAATTTGCTCTGACAAATTTAAGGGCCGTCCCCAAAACAGCCTTTGACTCCCATATCGTCATGGAATTTGTGTCCGATTTGTTTTAAAGATTGTTCTTGGCAATTTCGTCTTTGACTCGCTCTGTTGCCACATTTCGAAGTTAACACATAACTAGTATTGATATTCACATCTTAAAAAAACAACTATGATTAGAAATTACAATAATGAAACAACATATTATTAATGACTATATAATGACTAAAATATCATTTATCTGATATCTTTTTATACGTTTACGTGGCCTCATCTTACGACAATAAGTAAAACTGTGTCAGTAAAGTTTTCCACACCATTACTGATGCTGAGTTATCTTTAAAAAAAAAATTAAGTTCGTAATATTATCGTCAGTGTCTCATAAGGACAAACTCCGGTCGACTCATAGAAAAAACTCAGGTGCTGAGGACATTTTCACGAGGAGCCACAGAGAAGACTTCTGAGTAAAAGACCTTTTTTGTCTCAAAGACTCTATTTCGGAGTCTATGACTTTCGTGAATGCCGCCCGTGGTCTCTGGGCGCACTCCATTTAGTGTTTATTCCTATTTAGCTTCCTCCTTCTCTTCCCGTACGTTCTTCTTCTTTTTCTTTAACTTCTTGCACTTCTTTCACCTCTTCTTTGTCGCCTTCCTCTTCCTCTCCTTCTCCGTCTTTTTCTTTTGGTTCTTCCTTCATCCATTTCCTTCTCCCCTTGTCTTCATCTACTTATTTTCCTTCCCTTGCTTCTGATCTACGCTCTTTCCCTTCTTGTCCCTTCCCTGCTTCTGCTCTTTCTCATTCTCCTCTCTTTCTGTTCTTCCTGGTTCCCTCCTTCTCCTTTCTCCCTTCTCTCTCTTCTCCTTCTTTTCCATTTTTTCATTTCTCTTCCTTTCTGTCTCTTTCTCTTCCTGTTCTTCCTTTATTTTTCCTCTTACTCCCCCTCCCTTCTTCTTTTCCCTGTTTTGTGCCTTCTTTTCATTATTTTCTCTCTTTCATCTCCTTAGTCCTTCAACATTCCTTTCCTCTTCTACTTTCCCTGCTCCCTCTCTTTCTCCCTTATCCCCCCTCTCCCTTCCTTCTCCCTCTCCCTCATCCTCCCGCGCTTCCTGCTCCTCTCCCTCCCCCTCTTCCCCCTCCCTTCCATCTTCTCTCCTTTCTTCAGCCTTCTAACCTCTCTTCTCAAGACCCACCCACCCCATCCCCACCCACAAACCCACCCATCAGGCCCCCATCCCCATCTATCAGTCTATCAGTCTTTCCTCCCTACCCCTCCTTCCCACACCCATACTTCTTACCCTCTCCCTGCCACTCCATCCCCTTCCCCTCCCACTCACCCACCCCTCCCTCCCTTCTCCCCCACCCTTCCCCTCCCTCCCTTCTTCTACACTCCTTCCTCCTTCCCTTCCTATTTTCTCCTACGCCTCTCCCTCCCTCCCATCTCCCCATCCTTTCCCTCCCTCCCTCCCATCTCTCTTCCTTCTCCCTCCCCTCTCCCCTCCCTCCCATCTCCCTTTTCCGTATCGCCCTCGCACCCCCACCCCCACCCCCTTCAGACCGCCCGAGGCTACAACGCAATCATTTAATCGTTCATTTCTGGCTGTCAATCAAGCGCAGCCCCTCAGTACCGGCGTCATTAAATTCCCTCGCCGTTCAAGTGACGTTCGTAATTACCTTCCCCCGCTGTGGCGTTTTGAACGTTTCTTTCGGAAATGCTCGCTCTGCGTCTCCGTTTCCCTCCGTCTCTGGTTCGGCGTCTCTTGGTTCGTGGTTGGGTTCAGCTGGTTCGTGGTTGAGTCCCCTGGTTCTGTGGTTCTAGTCTGGCTCACCTGGTTCGTGTCACCTGGTTGGTTTGGAGGCCCCTGCTTCGCGTGTGA
>NC_061824.1:39511933-39514433 GCF_019202785.1 Penaeus chinensis
CAAATGCCGTGTTATGTGTTATGTGTCGCCAGGGGGGGGGGGGGTATCTGGTGTGTTCTGGTGCATATTTGTGAGGTAATTAGTGCGGTTATTGGGTTGTTTTGTGTTGTGTCTCGTGTGTCACTAATGGTTATTATATAATGTGTTTTGATACATATATATGATGTAATTAATGTGGTTATTTAATTATATGTCATCTTATATGTCACTTAAAGATATTATATAATGCATTCTGATACATATTTGTGAACTAATTATACGAACACAATTATGATCATTAAGTTTATGTTGGTCCTTCCGCTGAGGGAGAGAGAGAGAGAGAAAAAAAAATCATGATGATCATTTCAGTTGGATTAGCAAGAGGAAACGTCATTCAGTTCTGTGATACGAATTAGCTTTAAGTAGGTCATGAAATAAGGATATTCAATGCACTAAAGTTGGTATTCATGGAAGGAACACGTCGATACTGATGCGTGTGACACAAAATATCCAAGTTACCCCTGGAAAAAGAAAGGAAAGAAAACGGAGAATAAAAGTATGGATAAGAAGATTAATTACTGTGGAAATTATGATGACGATAATAATGATAATGATGATTGTATTGATAACAAAAATGTATGATGATAATTATAACAATGATAGTTATGATATTAATAATAATGATGATAATGATGAGAAGGATAATACTAATAACAACAATAATATTATCTACAACAACAATGATGATTGATAATAATAATGATAAAACTGATAATAGATAATAATGATAATTATAGCAATTGTGATAATAAGGATAAATGTAACAATGATAATAGTAATAATAAATATAACAGTATCATTGATAATAATTAAGATAATAATACTACTAATAATAGTAATAGTAATAATAACAATCATGATAATAGTGATAATGATAATGATAATGATAATTACATAGCAATTAAAATAAGTGTAATAATGATATTAATAGTAATAACAACAACAGCAACAATAATGATAACAATGATAATAATAATACCAATAATAATAATAAAAGTGATAACGAAAATAATAATAATAATGATAATGATAATAATAATAAAAGTGATAACGAAAATAATAATAATAATGATAATGATAATAATAATAATAATAAATATAATGATAATAATAACAACAATAATAATGATAATGGTAATAATAATAATGAGAATAACAACAACAACAACAACAACAACAAAACTAACATCAACAACAATAACGACAACATCAACAAAGCCTCGACCCACAATCAGTTCCCAGGCATCGATCAATCCCATGCATGATACACAACAATCATTCGAAACAACTTAGTATTCATGCACTGCCATTGCTGCCATCACCGGTGGGCTGTGTGCATGATTGTGTGCATGGCCGGCTGCATGCTGTTTATCTGTTCCTCATTTTACGGTGCATTATGATTGCGCGTTTAGGCCACACCTCGCCTGCCTTTGCTCGCGGAAGGACGGGGCTCCTCTGCACGCCAGGGACGGATGCAGGAGGAAGGAGGAAGAGGAGGAGGAAATGAGGAAGGGGGAGGAGAAGGGGGAGGAGAGGAAGAGGAAGAGGAGGGGGGAGGTGGAGGAGAAGGGGGGAGGATGAGAAGAGGAAGAGGATAGAGGAGGAGGAGGAGAGGAAGAGGATGGAGAAGGAGGAGAAGAAGAAGAGGATGGAGGAGGAGAAGAGGAAGAAGATGGAGGAGGAGGAGAAGAAGAGCCTAGGCTACTCTGCACGCCAGGAAAGAAGGAAGATAGGAGGAGAAGGAGGAGGAGGAGGAGGAGAAGAGGAGGAGAAAGAGGAGGGAGAAGGAAGGAAGGTGATTCTCTGCACAGCTATGGAGAAATTGCTACAGGGTTTTCATAAGTCGAAGGCCTAGAAGAAGGAGGAGGAGGAGGAAGGAGGAAGAGAAGGAAAAGAAGAAGATGAGGAAGGAGGAGGAGGAGGATGAAGGAGGAAGAGAAGGAAAAGAAGATGAGGAATGAGGAAGAGGAGGAGGAGGATGAAGGAGGAAGAGAAGGAAAAGAAGATGAGGAATGAGGAAGAGGAGGAGGAGGAGGAGGAGGAGGAGAAGGAGGAGCAGGAGAAGAAAAGGAAATTAGGAGAAGATGAAGAGGAAGGATGAGAGGAAGAACAAAAAGAAGGAGGAGGAGAAGGAGAAGAAGGAGGAAGAGGATAAGAAGATAAGAGGAGGAAGAGACAAAGAAGGAGAGAAAGAAGCAAATCTTACTTCCTCTCTTTTTTATATAAAAAATATATATATATTTATTTTCTCTTTTTTTCTGTTTCTTTTTCTTCGTCTTCTTCTCCTCCTCCTCGCCCTTCTTCACTTTCACTTGTCAATCTGATTCATGTACAATTGACGTTTTCATCCCAAGGGGCATTTGGTGTCGATGAAGTTCTTTTTTCTCTTTCTTTTTCTTTCTTCCTTGTTCTTCTTTCTTTTTCTTCTTCACCTCCTCCTCCTCCTCCTGTCCTTCTTCTT
>NC_061824.1:39529433-39531933 GCF_019202785.1 Penaeus chinensis
ATCGGAAGCAGTGGAATCCCGGCGGCGTATGACGTGAAACCCTCATTGATAAGAGCTGGAGGAGGCTTCAGCCAGATCACGCTGAGTGAGGGCGTACTGAGGAAGTCCTTTCGATGATAATGAGAGTTGTGCTCTCGCGAGGGGAGGGGGGGAGGGCCTCAAAT
The DNA here is from genome assembly GCF_019202785.1 of Penaeus chinensis. Classification (NCBI taxonomy): domain Eukaryota; kingdom Metazoa; phylum Arthropoda; class Malacostraca; order Decapoda; family Penaeidae; genus Penaeus; species Penaeus chinensis. The sequence goes on from NC_061824.1 coordinate 39,529,598, forward strand.
ATTGATATCAGGACTAAATGGTTAGGAAGGGGGAGGGAAGGGGAGGCAAGGGGGCAAGAGGGAGGGAAGAGGGAGGGAAGAGGGAGGGAAGAGGGAGGGAAGAGGGAGCGAAGAGGGAGGGGAGGGGAGGGAAGGGAGGAAGAGGGAGGAAAGAGGGAGGGAAGAAGAGGGAAGGGAGGAGGAGAAAGGGAAGGGAAGAGAAGTGAGGATGAGGGAGGGGAGGGGAGGGAAGAGGAGGCAAGGGAGGAAGAGGGAGGGAAGGGGAGGCAACGGAGGAAGAGGGAGGGAAGGGAAGGGAGGAAGAGGGAGGGAGCAGGATGGGAGAGGAGTGGGGTAGGGATGGGAATAGGGAAGGGAGAGAAGAGATGAGGGGTGGAAGAAAGGGAGGAGATGAGAGGAGGAAGGAGGGAGGAGTGACGGAGAAAGAGGGAGGAAGAGGGGAGTGGGAGAGAGAGAGGGAGAGAGGTAGGAGTAGGGATGGAATGGAAAGGAGGGGAGGGAAGTGAAATGGAGTAGGTATGGAGGGAGGGAAATAGGAGAGAGGGGGGATGAAAGGATGGGCGAGAAGAAAGGAGGGAGAAAGAGAGAGAGGAGGAGGAGGGGAAGGAATGTAGAGGAGGGGGGCAGGGAAGAGGGAGGGAGAAAGAGAGAGAGGAGGAGGAGGGGAAGCAAAAAGGAAAGGGAAAGAAAGAGAAGGAGGGAAAGGGAGAGAAACGGATAGGGGAGGAACGTGAATGAAGGAGAGGGAGAGTGAGAGAGAAAATGAGAAAGAAGAGAACGAAGAGAGAAAAGGACTGATAAGGAAATCAAAGAAGAGGAAAGGAAATGAGAGGAGAGAGGGAGAGGGAAAGAAGGAAGAGAAGTAAGTTGGGGAAACGAGGGAAAAGGATGGAAGAAAAGGGAAGGGAAGGTCAGAGGAGGAGGGGAGGGAGGGAGGGAGGGAGGGAGGGAGGGAGGGAGGGAAGGAGGGAGGATAGGAAGAGGAAATGAGGGTGGAAGAGGGAAAGAAAGGAAGAAAAGAAAGAGGGAGAAGGAAAGAGCATCTTTTCCCCTCAGGGCGTTCGCTCGATGATATACAAAGCACTTATAAATGAGAAGGATTTTTCCCCTCGTTGGGCTACAAACCAGAGGCGCTGACTATCGACTGCGCTTATAATATCAGACAGTCAATTAGCTGTTAAAAGACCTCTTGTTAAACGGGATTTTGCCTTGCATCTCGTATAGAAAACTTCTGCCTTTTGCATTCCCCTCAATAAGGTTTTTTTTTTTCCCTAGAGTGGAGTATTCTTATCGATAAAATCATCATTAACGACCTCAAGTGTGACGAGCATGAAGAATGATCAGTGAAAACGTAAAAGAAAGATTATAATGAATGCAAAAGGAAAGAGACTGTATAAACTCGTGTCGAGGAAAAAAAGAAGGTTACCTATACACTAAACTCACAGGATCGGATCTCGCTCATCAAACAAGAGCATCAACAATAACAAAGACAAAACACCAAAAATAGTCCCAGAAACCCATTCTGCCTTAATTATAAGTGCAAAAAAAACTATAAACAAAGTGGATTATAAAATAACTTGGTGCGTCAACAAAAGAGTAAATTTCGGTCTTCTTTTTTGTATATATTTTTATATATAAGGTCCCTTGCTCTGTCCAAGGAAGCGAAGATCCGGGCGCGGGCATTGTGGCGCGCGGTGGGGCCAGAGGTGACGCAGCGCCGCTCTCTCTAATTGTTTCCTCGCTATTATGCCGCTCTTCCTTAGCGCGTCGGTGCCTTTGTGTGCAGGGCATTGTGGAGGCTCCAGTGCCCCGGAGAGCCCAGGAGGTGAGCGTGCGTGCCCGCGGTGGCGGCCGACTTGTTGCCGCGCTTGCCTCGATCGCGAGGCGGCGGCGCGCCTTTGTCTGCGCTGAATCGCCGTCCACGCCATCGGGGGGGGGGGGGGGGGGGGGGGGGGGGGGGGGGGGGGCTATAGGCAGGTGAAGATGCGAAGATATATGATCCGTACATATATGTGTGTATATGTAAGTATTTATATATATATATATATATATACACACATATATATCTATATACATATATATGTATATATATACATATATATATGTATATGTATATATACATCTGTATGTGTGTCTGTGTGTGTATGTATGAGTATTTGAAAATGTTCCCCACTCTCCTACCGCATGTGAGCCCGCCACATCTCTTAACGATGCTCCCCAGGTAAGCCCATAATACAAATCCAAAATGAAGGGCGCTCATATATGATAATGAAGTTTTATGAAAGGAATGTAAATACCCTAAATTGCCTGAAGGAATTCTAAGCATCAATGGGAAA
>NC_061824.1:39546933-39551933 GCF_019202785.1 Penaeus chinensis
GAATTACAAATAGTATCACCGCGATAGCCAACACTACTTTCAAGATATTCTCACGTCATATGGCAAGAATATATGCCATGCCCACTGTAACAGACGTTGTTTTATTAAATTTACACATAGATGGCTCTACAAGTTCTTAATCACCAAATAGCCAGTTATCAGAACTACCTATCTCACCTGTTTACCCTTTTCCTTCACTTTAGGAAAGGGGTCGTTTGTATCATTTCATTGTCTAAAATATTTTAATGACAACTTAATAATCATAACATCAATAACAATAACAGCAGTATCGAAAGCAATGGTATTAATAAGAAAAAACACATTTTCCCACCAATTCAAGAAATGGGGAAATCAGGGCCTACTGATAGACTCCTTGCCGGCTGAGCACATGTGGAGCCATGTACTTCACCAAAAAACTACAGGGGAGAGAACATAAATCAGGGGCGAATGGGTTAAATAGGCACGAGATTCAGAGGCGCTCCTGTCTCTTCTACAGACACTTAGTAGTGACAGAACGATATTATTTACCAAACCAGATAAAGATCAAGAAATTCTCAGTGACCACACGAAATTCAAACGAATTACTACTGAGGTTTCAACTCGCCTATTACACCTGGAAGACAAGTTTCGATCGGTACTTTACAGAATTTCTAGTTCCTATCATATCCCATCTGATCATCAATCAATACACAATTGAAAATTCTACTACCTCAGTAGTAAGTCGTTTGAAGTTGAAAACCAGATATCTGTAATCATTATTGTCAACCTGAATTTTTCAATGGTTCTTTTTGACAGTACTGATGATGGGGTCTAATTTACCTTCGAAACGTCTATTAGACATGAAATCATTCACGACTGTGTTGGTCTACCTCTTCATACGTACGATACAACGCCTCAGTATATCAGAAACATGTATGTATGCATGCATATATGTATTTAAGCCTCTCTGTGTGTGTGCATATATATATATATATACATATACATATATATACACATATACACATATATATATATATATATATATATATATATGTGCACGTTTGTATGTATGTATGCTTAGGTGTGTGTGCACAAAATCTATTCGTAAATACAATAAACATACATACATAACTAAATATAAATATGTGTATATGTATATATATACATATATATAAATCAATATATATATAGATATGCATATATATATATATATATATATATATACACGTGTGTGCATATATATATATATATATATACACATATATATATATGTATGTATGTATGAATATGCATATGTATGTATATATACATATATATATATGTATATATATATATATATATATATATGTGTGTGTGTGTGTGTGTGTGTGTGTGTGTGTGTGTGTGTGTGTGTGTACATACATACGTATATGTAAATACATGAATATATATATATATATATATATATATATATATATATATATATATACACATTTATGTGTATATATACGTATATGAATATACATAAATATATATATATATATATATATATGTATATATATGTGTGTACACATTTATGTGTGTATGTGTGTGTGTTTATTGCATTAACGAATAGATTTTGTGTTTGCTTTAATTTTTTTTAATCAAAGTTAATAGAAACCCTTATTTTAGAAACGTTACTTTGATGGCGTTCGCTGAGTCTAGAAAGTAGAACACACCTATCCATATACGTGTGCGTGCGTGCGTCCGTGCGTGTCAGCCTGCGCGTGCATGCATGTTGACGCGCACGTGCGTCCTCGCGTCCCGCCCTCATAAACCCAGCCCTCCCCCTCCTCCATCAGGTGGACTCCACGTGGGTCACGAACTTCAGCCCTCTTTTCAAGCGCAACCTGGCCCGGGCTTCCTCCAGACTCGAGCTGCCCATTACCGCCAGCCTGGTCTCGTCGGGCACCTCCCTCATGGTGACGTGTGTGGCCACGCAGGGGGGCAGCGCCCACGGGAACCCCAGCTACAACAGCAGCACCTACGTCACGCTCAAGCCGCGGCGCCCTCCGTCCTTCTGGGAGGGCCTGTTCAGCAGCGCCGGTGGGTGCGCGGGCTCTGCGCTCCGGCTGCGGCCGCGCTCGCCCTTGTCTGTTGGCAGCGATTGCTTGTTCATTTCCATTCGATTCTTTTTAAATTTTCATTCTCACTTATTACCATTTGGTTCTTGTTTACCGGCATGAGGTCTTGTTTATTGCCTTTCCGTTCTCATTTCGGTTCTCGTGTGTCATTTCCTTTAAATCTCCTCTCGCCTCTTGTGTTATTTTCTTTCCATTATTTCCTCTCCTCGGTTCTCGTATTTATCGATTATCATCATTGTTCCTCACGTTATTATTTCTTATACCATTATTCATACTGTCAGTTGTTAGTACCTCTCCCGTTTATCATTATTCTCATCATAATGCAGCATGTTGGTGATTTTGAGTGTTTGCATTAATTATATGATCTTGTGTATTAGTAATATTACATTTATTAGTTGTAGCAATGTAGTAAAGTCCTTGCTTTATTGTTGGCATTTAAACTGTTAATCATATGGTTTGTCATTATCTAATATGTTATCAACACTGAAAAGTTATTATTAGTATTCATCTTTTTATTGATGTTGTTGAACGTAGCAATACTGCAAGCACTGCTATTATTGTCAATCTTGTTATTGTTTTTTTCATTATTATCATAATGGTCATTATCTTTGTCATTATCATCTTCATTATTATTAATTTCATTATTATTATTAATATCATTACTATTATTATTATTATTATTATTATTATTATTATTATTATTATTGTTGTTGTTGTTGTTGTTGTTGTCATTATCTTTATCATTACTATCATTTTTTTTATTACTATCATTATCACTTTTGTTATTATTGCTATTATTATCATTGTCATTATTATTATTACTATATTAATATTATTGTTATCAGAAAGAGAATTGGAAGATAAAAGAACTTTATTTGTTTCTTGCGATTAAAAACATTTACTTTTGGAATGTGTTTGAAGAACAAAAGAAAGAAGTAAAATTCCCACTAAAAAGGATAATAGTAGTATTAGATAATGAAAAGGAATAAAGATAAATATAGTAATAATAATCATAATGATAATCATGATGATAGTAATGATATAACTAATAATAATGATGATTAAAGTGATGGTGATGATGATGATAATAATAATATTAACAAAATCACTATTACTACTATTACTGCTACTACTGCTAAAAATAATGGTAATGATGATGATAATAATAATAATAATAATAATAATAATAATAAGATAGAGAGAGAGTAATTTTTGAGACTAAATAAACTAAAATACTCCCTTCACCTTCCTCCCTTTTAATTATAATCGTATTATCATTTGACTATATATAAAAAAAAACATACAATTTTTTTCTATTAAATTCCGTTTATGAAATTACACGTAACTCTTTTTTTTTTTTTTTTTTTTTTTTTTTTTTTTAGCTCCACAGATATTGAAAAAAAATTGACAACTTCTCCCCCATAAACAATAATTATAAAGCTAAAGCAGATAATTACTGTAAACTAAACCCGTGTTCTTAGCCAGCCCAAGTACAGATTAATGAAGAATGTCAATTAATGTTTCATAAACCTAAATAAAATGTTTTATAGAATATATTTTCATAAACCAAAAGAATATAATTTATAGAATATATTTTCATAAACCTAAAGAATGTGTTTAAATAAAACTCAAAGAAAATATTTTGAAAATCCACTTGAGAAAATAAATCCGTGTTCCGGCAACTCGGGTGAAGTTCCGTCAAGAATTTCAAAGAATCTCTAATTCGCGGTAGAAAGAAATCCGATGAATGAAACAGATAGGAAAAAGAAGAAGAGGAAGAAAAGGAGAGGAAAAATAAAAAGAAGGGGAAGAAGAAGAAAAAAAAAGAAGTGGAAGGAGAATAAAAAGAAGAGAAAAAATTAAAAGAAGAAGAAGAAAAAGAAGAAGAAGAATAAAAAGAAGAGGAAGAAGAAGAAAAAAAAGAAGTGGAAGGAGAAGAAAAAGAGAAAGAATAAAAAGAAGAAGAATAAAAAGAAGAGGAAGAAGGAGTAGAAGAGAAGAAGAAGAAGAAATGAAGAAGAAGAAGAAGAAGAAAAAGAAAGAGAAAAAGAAGAAAAAGAAAAGGTAAAAGAATAAAAAAAGAGAAAAGGAAGAAACAGAAGAAGAAGAAGGAGGAGGAGGAGAGGGAGGAAGAAGAAGAAAAGAGAAGAAAAGAAGAAACAAAGAAATGCAATAAAAATCAAACAATATTGATGAACTAAAGAAGGAAATTTAAACAGTGAAGACCAAGCCTCTTATCCCCCCCCCCCCCATCTCCCTCTAGCTGAAAGAAACAAGAAAAATTGAGAAATTAAATCCATTACGTTCTTGACCGATAGGACGTGAAATCCAGTAGGGTGTTGAAACAAAATATATATATATATATATATATATATATATATATATATATTCTATCAACCATTCAATAAAATCCAAATGATGTAATGATGACCTAAAAAATAAAATGAAATAAGTAAAACTATAACAAGTAAATAAACAAGTAAATAAAACTATGATAAATAAATAAATAATATTATGATAAATGAATTAATAAATTGACTAAGATCGCATGAAGTCCAAAGAAAGAATTTCAAGGAATATCATGATACCCATTGAATACATTCAAGGAATATAACACAACCCCCCCCCCCCCTTGCCTCCTCCACTTCCTCCTCCTCCTCCTCTTCCTCCTCTCTCTTCCTCTCCCTCTCGTCCTCCTCCTCCTTGCTCCATCCCCATCCTCCTCCTCCCTACCTCCTCCTCCTCCTTTCTCTTCCCCATCCTCCTCCTCCCTACCTCCTCTTCCTCCTCCTTCCTCTTCCCCATCATCCTCCTCCCTACCTCCTCCTCATCCCTCTTCCTTCTCCCCCTCTTCCTCCTCCTCCTCCATCTTCACCCTCTTCTTCCTCCCTCCTCCTCCTTGCCCCATCCCTATCCTCC
>NC_061824.1:39564433-39569433 GCF_019202785.1 Penaeus chinensis
AAATGTCAGTATATATAATGAATAGGAATGAATACTTGCAGGATTTTATGGAGCTTCTTACTAACAAAGAGAAAAATCATAAATAAATAAGTTAATGAATAAAGCAATAATAACAATAATAATGATGATAATAATAATGATAAGATGATAATGACAATGATGATGATAATAATAACAGTAATAATTATTATAAATATAAATATAAATATAAATATAAATATAAATATAAATATAAATATAATAATAATAATAATGATGACAACAATAATAATATTAATAATAATAATAATAATAATAATAACAATAATAGTAATAAAAAGAATAATAACGACACAAGAAAAAGAGTAAAACAATGATAATTACAAGATATTATTGACTATCACTGATACAGAATGACACTAATGGTGACAATGACTAATGAAGATGGCTGAAGAAAAAAAAAATAATAATAATAATACAAATTAATATCCACGTCAATGGTTTCACATTTTCGAAAGGAGAAGTAAGGATAACTGTGTGCTGTTCCATTAGTTTTTGTTTTTGTTTTCTTTTATCCAAATCCATCATCTGTTCAGTGAATGGCTTCTCGGACTAAGGCTTTGGCACTAATTCTCTTCTGAACGAGGACCTGCAGCCTATAAGTAAGGTCTCGCGTCCCCTCTTGAAAGGATATTTCTTGTTATCCTTCTACATTTTCTTGTATTCTTATTGCACCTCTGTGACACTCTCATGATGTCCTTTGCATGCATTAATAATAAAATACTTTAATTCCTTGTAATTATTATTTTTTCTAATCTATACTCTTTATCATTTCTGCTTCTATACGCCATTATTATGTGTCTATGCTGTGATTTCACTCATTTCCATTATTTCTAGATTAACTGACCACATTTGTGAGAATAACCCAACCATCTTGTGTCTGCCCCTTTCCTTATCAAGGAAATGGCATATGAATGATGTGGACTAAGAAACAGGACTGTTGTACCATTATTTTACATAATTGCTGCTGAAGACATCTCTAAAGGAAGTTCATCAAAGTTGGAATTTGAAATTTGAAAGAAAAAAAAAAAGTTATAAAGAGATATTGGTGATTTTTTGCATAATCTTCTCTTTTTCCAATCTTCTCTTTACATTGAGATCCAATATAAATTCTGAGATACACAACTTCTTACTTCTTACTTAGCTTACTAAAGTAATGATTGCATTCTTTTTTTTTCTTCCTCAAGTGAGAAGGATGAACATGTAAAACTACCTATAAAAAAATATATAAAATATCTAGTTGATACTTTGAAGCACCATGCATATACAAAAGAAAAAAAGGAAAACTACTGAATATAAGAGAAACATGACTTTTATTCTCTTTTGTGTAATGACCTGAAGATTTTATTTACAAAACAAAACATGTGATGATAGCCTATGAATATGCCTTAATTACACAATTATTGTAACCCTGAATATATATAACATATGGATAATATACATGGCAAATTACAAAAAAAGAAGAAAAAAAAAAAAAAAAAGGACAAAGGGGGTATAAAGGTGAAATAAAATCCTCACACACACAGTATATATATATATATATATATATATATAAGTAACTCACTTAAAGAATAGAGATAGGAGAGTTTTTTCTTTTCCTCCATTTCTACTTTCTCTCTCTCTCTCTCTCTCTCTCTCTCTCTCTCTCTCTCTCTCTCTCTCTCTCTCTCTCTCTCTCTCTCTCTCTCTCTCTCTCTCTCTCTCTCTCTCTCTCTCTCTCAAGGCTGCCATTCCTTCCAGACCATTTAGCTGACCTTGACCCATTTTCCAGAAGGTATATTAAATGATGCAGAAGCTTGGGCAATGTGGCATGTAGTAGGTCCATTGATAATATGATCAATCAGGCACTTTGCAACTTAGCAGCTGATGCTAGGGGGGATGGGGGGGGGGGGGGGGGTCATGACATTGCTACTGATCTACGTGTGTGTGTGTGTGTGTGTGTGTGTGTGTGTGTGTGTGTGTGTGTGTGTGTGTGTGTGTGTGTGTGTGTGTGTGTGTGTGTGTGTGTGTCTCTGATACATGAGCTTTCATGTAATAGAATGTACCTCTCACATACATGTTATGGGGACCTGTTTCAACATGCTGAATATAACAGTTAATGCTCACTGTCAATGAGTGTTGAGCCTTTGACTAAGACCAAATGAAAACTGGACACTGTGTTCTATGACATTTCAAGAACTCTGACACATGCGGAAGGCTCAAGACTGGTTTCACATCACAGTTGAGTTTATCAAATAGAAAAAAATGAAAAATAAATAAAAATTAATAAAATACTGGAAAGCCTAAAAAGTTTAAAACTAAGAATAATAATAAAAAAAAATAAAAAAAATACAGAAAGGAAAAAATACACTGGACTTCCAAGGCCGGCCTTAGAAGAGGTCCATCTCGTCTGCATTGCCGTGGATGTCCAGGAAATCATCATCATACACCTCTGTGGCCCTCTCTGGGGGGTGGGCGGCAGCGGGTGGGACGGGTGTGGGTGTAGCAGCGCCACTCGCATACTTCCCATCGAAGTCGGTAGGAGGGGCAGGGGCAAATGGGTTCTCACTGGGGGCCATGGAATCGTAGTGCGGCGAGTGTGGCTCTGCTGCGAGCGCTGATGGGGACAACCGGTTGATCTGGGGGAACAGCAGGAAGAAATGGCTAGGCATTATAGCTGGACTTGTGAAGGTCAGAATGATTTTTAATAGTTACAATTACTTTTCTCCTTAAATAAAGCTATAATAATCATAACAAGCACATTGTTCAAATATGCAATTTCTTCTTAAAATCTAAGCTAAGAAAACCAATACAGTCCGGAAACTGGCTACTATATACAAAAATGCACTGTACAACATAAAATCCTATCGAGAAAGAGGGAAAAGTTTAAGGCTCTGTGTTTTCCTGGCATGCGGTCTACCTTGGCCTCCAGACAGCCAGTTGCCAAAAGGTTAACGAAGATATAGGATCATTAATTTTTTCATGGTGGGTTACTGTTCCTAACATTTTATATGCTACATTTTATTGATCACTGAGAGTGAAACTAGGGAAGGCATCTCAAGAAATTCATTAACAAACAAAGAATTAATAACAATAATAAAAAAGGCCAAAACAAGTTGACTCCCAGACTCACCGTGGATCCAGCCAGGTCCTCCTCCTCATTGTCTGAAGGCTGTGGGGAGGTTACTGGGGTCGAGCCAGGGCACTTGGCACCCCCTGGGTCGTCTGAGAAGAGGCCCCCCAAGTGCAGCCCCTCTTCACTCACATCCTCACCTGGGGGTGGAGATTTCAGTGTCGGAATGCTGGTATTAAGAGACTTGAGGGTTGTGAGGGAGAAGGGAAAGGAAGGAAGGAGGAATGAAGGATGGAAGGAAGGGAAGAAAGAACCAAAGAAAGATGAATGTGATCCCTGTGTACACATTCTCAAATGCGCGCACACACACACACACACACACACACACACACACACACACACACACACACACACACACACACACACACACACACACACACACACACACACACACACACCCCCCCCCCTTCCCCTGATATCACCATTGACTAAAACTTTCCAAATTCTCAGGTCAGCCTAGACCCCAGCCAACACCAGAAATGACCAAACAACCCACAGACAACAACAGCCTACTTACCCTGTGGCTTAGACTCATGTCTTTCTCGCTTGCGGTGTGCTCTCTTGCGCTTTCTCCACTGCTGTGTTGACTCCTCCTGTGGGAAGATCTTGGTGAGTTCCGCCTTGCCCACTGTCGGTACATTCTTCAGCAGCTGTAGGTACACACCGCCTGAGGTTCTTCTTCTTGACCCATTCTGCACAGAAGAGGGGAGTCAGATGGAGGATATAAAATTTAAATATATATATATATATATATATATATATATATATATATATAGTTATATATATATTTATATAAATATATATGATTTTTGGTTTCTTTAAAGAATTTTCATGTCTTTATTCTTCAAATTTTCTTAATATTTTTAATAATAGCTTTCATATTCAACACAATATTAGCTATAGAATAAAATACAGCATCTCAGTACTGGATTTTTGATAATCTATAAAACAAAAAAATACTTAAAAATCAAGAAATTATTTTCAAATAAGGACATCATTACTGATATATCATACATAACATGTTTCATCCTATAGTCAGTATTATCAAGTTTGACACAAATATATGGGGTTGTTGAACTGCATACATAATTAACATCAAAGAATATAATAAAGCTAAGTCAAGTTCTACTTCAGTTTCAATCCACTAATTCTTTGAAAAGTTATAATCCCTAGTCAATTTTGCAACAGTCTGCAACATTTACTATGATAAGAATGACAAATGGATATAGAGATCTATAAACACAATACAAAAAATCCATAAATAAAATCTGGGGAAAAAAAAAAAAAAAATGATGAAGAATGGAGAAGTATGGCCTTCACATTCACTTAAAAATTTGACAAACTTTGAAAGAAAAACTTACCAAGATCATGAGACCCCCTTCGCGCTCCACTTTCTGCGTCTCTTTGTATAGCTCAAGGGCCTTTTCGCGTCCCAAGACCTCCACCACTCGCACTGTGGGTTTGTGTACAATCCATAAATACATCATCTTGAACACATCATTTATATTATATCTACACAACACTGGGATAACTCTGTACCTTACTTTCTCAATCTTTACACAGCTTTCAATAACATATCCTTCCTCAAAGGCTCCCTCTGTAACAGAGAAGGGGAGGGAGAGAAAGTCGCAAGCAAAGAGCCCCTTCCTGTCCTCTATAAAATTGATATTTATATCTATAGCATGTTTATCTCCCCTTCCAAATTAACCATTACTCAAGTTAATAATAATAATAATAATAACAATAATAACAATAACAATAATAATAATAATAACACAAAAAAAAAACAAAAAAAAAACAGACATATTAATTATAAGGCAGAGAATCAAACTAGTTGCCTATAATATTC
>NC_061824.1:39589433-39594433 GCF_019202785.1 Penaeus chinensis
AACTGATTTTGTAGGGTCTTTTCATCTCCCCCTTCACTTTTCCTTCTCTTCGGCGTCCCCTTCTGTCCACTTATCGTGGTTGTTAACTCATGTTTACCCGTTTTGCTTCAATACTTTACCATAGTGGTATATGACCTTTGATGTCTAGTACATTTATTTGTTTTAACCATTACCATTACCAAATTACATATAAAGAAGGGAAATACAAAAATGGAAATTATAATTTAGACAGAACGCAAATGCTGGATGAAAAAATAACGTGATATTCGGCCACAGTGTACTTTGACCACCAGGGTACTGCCTCCCTGACAGTTGTTTAATTAATGGGATAACATACATGTTTTTATAATAATTTATAATGATTACTAATGTAATTAATTATTATGGATACATGGATACATGGTTACATACCTATACTATCATGATAATGGTACATCTGAATCTGCTGGCTGATCATATATTGCATTCATCACAATAACGTGGAAAAAATAAAAGGAAAGGAAGAGAAAACACCCACGACAAACACACAAAAGAAAACAAAAAACACAAGACTACAAAAAAGCAATGAACCCACGTGAGCAAGTGAACGGCGAGTGACCCAGGCGAGCCATGACCTCTGCTAAGGAGGCGGCTGACCTCGCACACATTCATATGACCTCGTTCGCCCGGCAGACGACCGTCGGCGACGTCCACGACCCATAGCTGTTGGTTTTGATGAAGGATAATTAGTAAGATCATCAAAGAAGAAAATTCTAATAAATACTACGACTGACCCCCCAATCCTTTGCTCGTTGTTGTCGGGGGAGCGGGGGGGGGCTTAGGAGACGGAAACTGAGGCCCAACGCAGGGATAGCCCCTGCCTTGGACTTCCGCCCTCGCCTCTACTAATTTTGCAGGCTCTTGTCCTCTCCCCTTTTCCTTTTCTTTCTCTTCTTCATCCCTTTACCCTAATCGTTAACTCATTTTAACCCTTTTTACCACAATACTTTACCAAAGTATGACCTTCGACGTTTAGCACGAGTATTTGTTATAGCCATTAACCACGATCGACGTTATGATGCCTGTTCTGTTAATATTATGATGATTTGCCATAGAAATGACAATAGCAAAATCAGGTTAAATATAATAATACCAATTCAATTATGCTATTAATTGTGTAATTACAGTTATGCCAAATAATGACAGATATTTATAAAAAAAAAAAAAAAAAAAAGAAGAAGCTATCACTTACCATGTCATATAACTATTCAATCATGTGTTAGTGTAAATGTCCTATTGTCTTCGCTGCCATTACTAGCACTTTTATCATTAGAGCCATCGACTTACTATTATTATCAGTAGTAATAGCAGTAGTAATAGCAGTATTGTAGTGGTATTGTTGTTGTACTTTTATAATCATTATCATTATTATAATTACTTCTATTATCATCATCATCATTATTATTATTTTCATTACTATTACTATTATTATTATTATTATCATTATTATCATATTATTATCATTATTATTATCATTATTATCATTATCAATATTATTATTATTATCATTATTGTCATTATTATCATTATTACTATTACTATTATTATTACTATTATTGTTATTATTATTATTATTATTATTATTATTAGTATTATCATGATTATTATTATTATTATTATTATTAGTATTATTATTATCATTATCATTATTGTTATTACTCTTGTTGTCATCATCATCATTATTGTTTTCATTATCATTCTCATCACCATTATTATTACTATTATTATAGTCATTATCATTATCATTATTATTACTATTATTATTGGCATTTTTACTGTTATCATTATCACTATCATCAATTTTATTATTATCATCATTATTGTTACTATTACTATTTTCATCATTATCATTAATATCAGAAACAAATATAAGAATAATGGTAAAATGGTAACAACACAAATAATGACACTATACCGAACAAAACTAAAACAGTAACTCAAAGAAATCTCCGACGCCGATTTCGAGCTCCTTCCTTACCGCGAGTTGAGGGCCCATCCTGGCCAGGGCACTGAGAAGACCAGGGTGTGCAGACTGGCCTTCAAAAAAGCCTTGTTCTTCTTGAGGTGATTCGTGTTCTGTTGTTGGAGAAAAGAATGATTCATGGAAATACAAAAACGATGATTGATATTTTCTGAAAGTTTTAACTCGATGAGGATTTTTGATTTTATCAGAAATGATATAAACTTTTTTCCTACGTAGTGCTTTTTTTTTCTTTCTTTTACGTAAAGATGAATTTGTTAAGTTTGAAACATCGCTGCCTGTATTTAATTTCTTCTTTAGGATATTTTGTGATCACGTGAAATAAAGTTGAAATTATACTGTTGACATGGTGTTAAGATTTTGTTAATTTAGTAACACAGTACTGTTTATATCACACGAAAAAATAGAGTTGTACCTATGATTCAACTGCACCACTCGTATCCTTTTGACATTTCATATAAAATGTATTAATTTGTAAGTACCCTTTGGGAATAACTTTTTATCTCTATCACCCTTGTTGATACAAAAGATGCACTGTTTCTTTTGACCCTTATTTTACTAGATAGAGTGACAAAGATGTTAGGCTAAATATAAAAATCAATGGAATCGGGAAATTGATAAGACATTTTGAAATTAATAGACTAAAACAAATATATGATGAGACCGAAAGCGAATGTTCTTAAGAATGGAGAAGTTTGAAAACTACGAGTTTTAACTAGGAAAAATAACATAGCAATCAGGATTTAGGCAAGAGCCAAAAGTTGGTCTCATATCAGGTGGATGTAGGGCACATATTCGCAGAGCAATATTCGTACTAAATAGCGGAATTATACAGTAGGATAGCTAGTTCTTTCCGCCCCGACTCTGACCCCAACATGTCTATGTCAGCATGTCAGTACTAACTCTTTTCCTCTCATTCTCCACCCCTACTGCCCATACTAATCAAAATATCAGACCCTTTTCCCGGTGACACTGTGAACCAACCTGCTTCATTGAGGTTGTCCTCACTCTGGGTCGCGTTCAGGTGTCGTGAAGTCGAAGTCAAGGCCGAAAACACGTCCTGTAGGGCGTCCCTGTGGAAGAAGTGGCTTGCGGGAATGATAAACCACGGAATGTGTATACACAAGGTTGTGTATACACAAGTATACGGGAAAACGCACACACACACACACACACACACACACACACACACACACACACACACACACACACACACACACACACACACACACACACACACACACACACACACACACACACACACACACACACACACACACACACACACATACACACACACACACACACACACACACACACAATGGTGGCTACTAATATCAATGAAATATATAAAAGTATACAACCCCACAAAAAAAACAGGAAGGTCGGCTTATAAATTCATAAATAGAGCTAAATACATATTCAGTTTTTAAATTGCTTATTTTTGAATCTATCTGTTTATTTATTTATTATCATTATTATTATTTTTTTTTTTTAATTCTTTTTTTATTATTATTATTTTTTTTTTTTACCAAAGTCGGGTTTCGGGAACGGGTGCGCTTGCGATGCGTCTTCGTTTTCGCCGTCCGTTGTTGTTGACGATGTCGTCTATGATGTCCTGTCGGGAAGGAATCGCTGAATATCAGATTTATTTCACGTCATCCGTTCATTACTGTGTCTTTCTTATGGTTCTTAAAGTTTGCATGGGTAAACCTTTGAGTTTAGTTTAGCTTATTTATTCATATGTAACATATATCAGTGCTAATGAAAGCCAATAGGGTCCTTAAACATGCTGCAAATTGTCTGCGTTATCCTATCTGAGAGAATCATCGTCTCAGCTGTTGGAAATTTTAAACAGCTGCTTTTTTCACATTTATAACATAAGGTGATATAAAAAATATATATTTTTTTGTTTGGTTAGGTCATTTACCATATAAAAGACGGAATTATTATTTTCTATAACTATTGGCAAAGTTAGCATTGGTGGGAATGGATAAGTGCTCAGAAATCATCGGGAATAAATTTGGTTAGACTCTATAATCACAGCGGAAATAAAAGCAAGTAATCTATCTATATTCAGTTTTAAAAATTGCCAAATAACAACAGTAACAACACACAACAGCGACAACAAAAACAACAACAATACTAACAACATGAACAACAATAACAACAACAAAAGCATCAGAGCAGAAAAGTGGCCTCACCTGGAAGTTGGAGAGGAGGCCGAGGAAGCCAATGAGGGCGACGGCTCTCGAGCAGTCGAAGGCCTCGTACCTGCGAATCATTATAGAACTTAGCACGGCTTCGGCTTCTGAAGGAGTCGATTGTGGAAGAGACTACATTTAAAAGAAATAAAAAATAAAAAAAACAGATGAACAGACGCACAAACGGATGATAAGGGTACAGGAATAAATAAAGTTATTATGACGTAAGTTGTCAGAGGTAAGGGGAAGTTAATATGTAATTCGAAATTAAATATATACGGTAACAGAGACGCCATAATAATACGGCAAGCACGCGCGCACACGCACGTACGCACATGGGCACGCACGTACGCACTCATGCACTCACGCATGCATGCACGCACGCACGCACGCACGCACGCACACACACAGACACACACACAAAAGCACTAACCCATCTCTTGCTGTCGCTGCGAGATCTCCATCGGTAAACATTCCTCCGGTGTTTCTTCCGCAGTCCTTCCTTCTCTTGTTTCCTCTTCTTCACTTCAGACTCCGATCACAACACCAAGCTCTGTCGGTAGTCCACACTCAATTCTCAACCCCAAAAGAGACAACTGGCATAACACATCACCGATAAAAAAGCAAAATTCGAAATTCTTCCTTTCCCTTTTCTCACGAGGCCGAACCCAACTTACCGCCCGGGAAGTCACCGCGGAACTGCTGCTATAACAACTCTTTCTCTCCCTCCCTCTCTCTCTCCTTTGGATAAATTTCCTGCAAGTAACGCTCGCTCG
>NC_061824.1:39604433-39609433 GCF_019202785.1 Penaeus chinensis
AAATAGTCATTGGATATATAGATAAATAAAAAAAAAGTAATAACTAACCCACATGAAACATTTTTACACAAAAGCCAAAAATATCACGGTTGATAATAATCGAACTCACCCAATTCCTCCCACAACCAAATGGCTTTCCAACAACCAAACAACCTGCCCACTTTTAAAGCCCGTTTCCAGTATCATTCCCTCCCCATCGCCGCTTGGAATAAAACCAAATTCCTTTACGATCCTCAAATATTGAACAGAACAACGAAAAAGAAACTTGTAATATAGATACTAGTAGCGTCACCCAGAAAAAACCGTTATACAAATTACAGGTGTTGGGCGTAACGATCTCTCGGTTACGCTTATAGATCGAGAAGTACTAATTTCAGAGGTGGTTTTGGGCGACTCGCGGATACTACAGCTGGTGGGCGTGGGCGAGAGGGAAGGCGAGAGGCTGTGCTAAGGGCGGCGTGATGGCAGTCTTTTGTAGATATGATCGAGGTTTAATAAACACTGTTTAGTATTGGTAGCATTAAATCGTGCAGATATATGATGTTACTTGATAAGGATAAATGATACAATAATGTATTCGATGATGTATAATACGATAAATAGATGTAGTGCTTAAATAATACAGTGTAGAAGTTAGTAGGCGGCATCCAAAAAGAACTGTGCTTATTACCTGTAAATGATCGATATATTTTATTTCAGAATCAACATATTCGAAAATATCTTGAGTAAATACTTCAGTGTCAATTGAGTGGTACTAAAATGCATATAAAATAGTAAATATATGTAAGAAAACGGATCTAACAGCAAATAAGGAAAATCAAATAAGGTACAATATAGAACACTACACACGGCCGGCAGACATGATAATGCCATAAAACAAAAACTAAGGGGATCCAATGCCTTTGTGCCTGTAGTCCTTTTTTATTTTTATTGTAGTTCCTGTGTTTCCTCTCTTTCTGGAACGTATCCGGAGATTCATTTGGGACTCGACCCGTATTTTAAGTTATTTATTGGCAATTTCTATGTATTTTGATGTGAGGAATGAATGCATCTTGAAATATAAATGTGATTTATTTTGATATTACAGGTACATCGTAATATGACTGAGCTTACATGTTTTAATGTGATCTTGAGAGAAAAATATATTTTAGAATTTGGGGTATTGGATTTGCTTGTGATTGTGGTTCCTGTTATTATCATGATTAATAATATAATTAATATTATTTTGGTCATTATTATTATTCGTATTATGATTGATACAATTATTATAATTAACATCATCATTATCAACTTCATTAATATTTGTATCACCATAAATGATACTGGTAAATAAAACGATAATTATTACTATTATCATGAATGTGCGTACCTACGATGTGTTTTATATTGGTGACTGATCTTATTTTACAGTTGTTGTCTGTATGGTTATCAATACACAGAGAGGAAATTTACTTTTATTTTACACATACAATACCACATACAAAACGTTTGTTTCCCTCTACCCATCCCGTCCCTCCCCCGCCTCCCCTTTGCCCCTCCCTCTTTCGCCTCCCTCCCCACCCCATCCCTTCCCCCTTCCCCTCCCAGTAACCCTAGGACGCTTCCCCGGCCCTCGCGCGCAGGACCCGCGTGAAGTTCCTGTCCCGCATGGGGCTGTGTCCTTCGCTGAGCTCCGCGCATCCCGGGAAGAGTCTGGCGCAGTCCGCTCCCTCCTTCCTCCCCGCCTCCGCCGCCCTCAGCGCCTGCCTGTACGCCTCGGGGTTGTAATCGCTGAAGGACTTGCTCAGGACCTGGCTGAGCAGGGACGCCACCAGGCCTCCTGCGGCCGCGTCCACCCGGTTGCCCCGCGACGCCTCCTGCAGGAGAGCGCGGTTCGCCTCGCACATGGCGCGCTCCAGGCAGGGCGCCTCCTCCAGGCCGTCGTTCACGTCCACCAGGCTTTGCTGCGGGGAGCGCGGGGTTAACGCTATGACACTTTAGTATATAGATAGATGGGTAAATAGACAGGCTAGACAGACGGACAGAAATACACACACACACACACACACACACACACACACACACACACACACACACACGCGCACACACACACACACACACACACACACACACACACACACACACACACACACACACACACACACACACACACACACACACACACACACACACACACACGCACGCAATCACATTCTCATTATATACACATGCCTTTTTCTTAATAATACACAACATTGAATTCCACCCACTTCTGCAACACAGTGGCGAGAAGCGCGCCGGCCAAGGATAGACATGCATTAGTTCCCCAGACTCACCACGAGCGGCAGGACGACTGTCGGCATCGCCTGCAGGAGGCGCGGGGGCCCTCCGAGGGCGTTCCCGAAGGAACTCAGCAAAAAACCGAACATGCCGTCGTCGTCCGCTGATCTCCTCCGGCGCTTGGTCGTTATGTCGTCTATGATGTCCTAGAGAGAGGGAGAGAAAGAGAGAGGGCGGTCAGGGGGTACTGCTCACGACCGTGGGGATGTAGAGTGCAGTATTTCAACATTATTATTATCATTATCATCATCATCATCATAATCATTATTATTATTATAATTATGATGATGGTGATGATAATGTGTGTGTGTGTGTGTGTGTGTGTGTGTGTGTGTGTGTGTGTGTGTGTGTGTGTGTGTGTGTGTGTGTGTGTACATACACACATGCCAACATACACACGTGCACAAACAAAAATATTGTGGAATCATTAATTCTCATTCAACCCTTCAGGTTTTCGTCGAATTCCCATCCATCCCTTTAAATTACTGTATGAAATCGCTCATACATAGCATTCAGCCCTTCATTTTTTTTTTTTTTTTGTCTTTGTGCCACGATTCATTCCCAACTCCTCCCTTCAAGCTATTGTCCTTAATCATCACCCCTTCCAAGGACTGCATTCAAACCTCATTCCTTCTCCCTCGCTCCTTCCCTTGGCCAGGCAGCAGGACCCACACGCGGACTCACCCTGAGCAGCTCGATCAGACCCAGCAGCCCGATGAGACCCAGCGCCGAATTGCAGTCGATGGAGCTCTCGTACCTGGGGAGGGAAGGAGAGGTGAGAGGGGAGGGGGGAAGGGGTCCCTTTAAAGGAAGGAGGGGTAGGAGGCGATGGGGGAGGAAGAGGAGGAGGGAGGAGGGAAAGGAGGAAGAGGAGGAGGAGGAGGAGGAGGAGGAGGAGGAGGAGGTGGAGATGGGGGAGGAAGAGGAGGAGGGGGAGGGAAAGGAGGAAGAGGAGGAGGAGGAGGAGGAGGAGGAGGAGGAGGAGGAGGAGGAGGAGGAGGAGGAGGAGGAGGAGGAGGAGGAAGGGGAGGAAGAGGAAGAGGAGGAGGGGGAGAGGGAAAAGAGGAAAAGGAGGAGGGGGAGAGGGAAAGGAGGAAGAAGAAGACAGAGAAAAGGGGAGGGTACGAAAATGAAGAAAAAAAGAGAAAATGAAGAGAAAAAGGGAAAGGCAAAAAATTGTGTTTATATCTATAATCATAAATCTACCCTATCTATCTGTCTATCAGTCCATCCATCCGCCCATCAATAAGACAGTCTATCACACTATCTATCAGTCTGTCTCCCTAAGCATCTGAAAATGTTTACATCTATA
This sequence comes from Penaeus chinensis, assembly GCF_019202785.1. Classification (NCBI taxonomy): domain Eukaryota; kingdom Metazoa; phylum Arthropoda; class Malacostraca; order Decapoda; family Penaeidae; genus Penaeus; species Penaeus chinensis. The sequence goes on from NC_061824.1 coordinate 39,608,065, forward strand.
TTCACGAATCTATTTATGAATTCCTGTATCGAGAAAATGTCTACTCGCCGTTATAACTATCAATTACCAATTCTATTAAGCCATCTATCTACCTATCTACCTACTCATTTATCCATCCATTCTTCCACCCACTCTCCCATCCATCCATCTATCTACCTGTCTATCATCCTCATACAAAGCCGCACTATGTCTGCGGCCGCTCACATACCCGTATCCGTCCGCAGCTCCGTAAGCGCCATATTCACTGGCGGACGAGAGTAAACCGAACGCTGTTGAGATATTGATATATTTAGAAAAGGATGAAAATGAAAATGAAAAGGATGATGGTGTGATGGTGGTGGTGATGATGGTAATGATGATGGTAATGGTGATGATAATAATAACATCAATTAATAATGATAAATGTAGTAATAATAATAATAATAATAATAACAATATCAGTAGTAATAATTCACAGTCATAACAAAAACATTGACGATGAAAATGATAATATAAAAAGTAAAGGGAATATGGGTGGTGATAATGATGTGATTGTAAGAAAATATTGAACATGTTGATGGAGAATATTGTTATGATTGAAGTATTGATCATGATCTAAAAAAAAAAAAAAAAAGACTTAAGTGTAACAGTGATAAAAATTACAATAGTTATACGAGAAGTAATATTTTTATACACAAATACACGAATCGACTTGAAAATATATATGCAAAGTAGATTTATATATAGATACGTAGACCTATATGCAAAAAGACAAGCACTCGCTAGTGCACTGTTATATACACAAACATGAACAGTAAGCTGCATACATATATGATCAGTCATATAGCTAATAATTATACACTTATTAAACCATTAGTATATCCACATAACTACCACTCAACATAAACACAAACCAAAAAATCACACACATGACTCTAAAACAACAATTCACGAGTAACACACCGTCTGCCATCACTGAACAAAATAATCCCTTTATCCGGCTGTTATTCTCTTATCTCTTATCCGAACAAAAGGTTCTTCAGCAGCTCCGTTAAGATCGTTATACGTAAAGTCCTTAGTTGTGAGAGAAAAAAAATATTCTAGGAGCGAGCGAGGGTGTTCACCAACTGCCAGCTTCTCTCACTGAGTCTTCCTCGTGTTGTGGTCCAGCCGCGCGTTTGGATCCGTGCGTGTAAGTGTGTGTGTGTGTGCGTCTGTGTGTTCGTATGTGTGTGTGTGGCTATGAGTGCGTTCGTATGTGTGTATAGTATGTGTGTGCGTCTGCGTGTGTGTAGTGTGTAGTCGCGCGAGCCTTGTGAGCATGTCTACTAAAGTGCTGAGGGCTATTGGCTCTGACTCTGGGCGGGGGGGGGGGGGGGGGGGGGGAAGA
>NC_061824.1:39614433-39621933 GCF_019202785.1 Penaeus chinensis
ATAACAAATCCTGAAGTAATTTCTAACCTGGCCTAGTGCCCTCTATCTTCAGCGGAGAAATATTATCAAATCATTATTATAAAACCCAAAATAACATGAAATGATAACAAAACCAAACAGAGAGATAATAAAGCCCATTGATGTGATAATTCCTTTTAGCGCCCTCTGTCATCAGCAGAGAATTATTATAAAACCATAAAAAAAAAAAACATAACGATAACACAAACCAAAATCTTAAAACCCATCAAACATAATGACAAAGCCCTGTCGTAATTCCTTCATTTGGCCCGGGGCCCTCTGTCTTCAGAAGAGAATTATTCTAAAACCTAAAAGAACAAATAAGCATAACGAAAATATAACAAGGCCCTTAAAAATAACATCTATAAAACCATGTGGTGATTCCTCCCTCTCCCCCCGCGCCCCCTGCCCTCAGCGGCCCTCGCACGGGAAGCGGGCGGCGCAGAAGGCCTCCTCCTCGGCCTCCTCCGCCCGCCCCCGCTGCGACGCCTCGAGAGCCAGCTGGTACCGAGTGGGATCCGAACCCACGAACGCCCTGGCCGCGACGTTCGACACAAAGGCGCCCACGACACGACCGAGGGCGCCGTAGCGATGAGTGAGGACGGCGTTGGCTTCGCACAGAGGCTGCTGGATGCAAGAGTCCTCCGCGTGGGCCTCGTGGGACGCCTCCGACAGGTTGCGCTGCGGGAGAAGAGGGAGGGGGGCTTTTAAGATGGCGGGGGTGGGAGTATGGGGGGGGGGGTATTGTAGGTGCCTTGAGGGTGGGAAGAAAGGGGGAGAGAAAGAGAGAGAGAGAGAAGAGACATAGAGAGAAAGAGAAAGGGATAGATAGATAGATAGATAGATAGATAGATAGAGAGAGAGAGAGAGAGAGAGAGAGAGAGAGAGAGAGAGAGAGAGAGAGAGAGAGAGCGGAAAAGGGTGGTAAGGAGAGAGAGAGAGAGAGAGAGAGAGATTAAAAGAGACGAACGCCAAGAAAGAGAGACAGCCAGAAGGGCAGCTCGAGGCCTCGGACCCACCAAGAGCGGCGCGACGATATGCGGGAGGCCCTCGGCGAGCGCGTCCGCCCCTCCGTCAGACACGAACTGCAGGATGTCGTCTCCATCGGACGTCAAGGTCCTCCTCCTACGTCGGTTCGGGTTCGTGATCTGCTGCACTACGTCCTTTGGTAGGGAAGGGGGATGGGAAGGAAGGAGGAGGGAGGGAGGAGAGGTATGGAGGGGCATGGGGTGCAGGTATGAGGGAGGGGTATGAGGAAGGGGACAGGGAGGAGGGGGAGGGGAATAAAGCATGGAGGAAGGGGAATAGGATGGGGGAAGGGGCATGGAGAGGAGGGGAAAGGGAGAGGGAGGAGGAGTAGGGGGTTAGTGAGTATAAGGAAGAGTAGAGGTATGGATGGGAAAGGGTGGGAGTATGAGGAAGGGGATTAGGTTGGGGAGGTAGAGAAGGGGGCAAGGGATGGGGCATGGAGGGAGGGGCATGGAGGGAGGGGCATGGAGGGAGGGGCATGGCGGGAGGGAAAGAGGCAGGGGCACGGAGGGAGGGAGAGAGGCAGGGGCAGGGGGGGAGGCAAAGAGGCAGGGGCATGGAGGGAGGGGCATGGAGGGAGGGGCATGGAGGGAGGGGCATGGAGGGAGGGAAAGAGGCAGCAGGGGCATGGAGGGAGGGAGAGAGGCAGGGGCATGGAGGGAGGGAAAGAGGCAGGGGCATGGAGGGAGGGAGAGAGGCAGGGGCATGGAGGGAGGGAAAGAGGCAGGGGCATGGAGGGAGGGAAAGAGGCAGGGGCATGGAGGGAGGGAGAGAGGCAGGGGCATGGAGGGAGGGAAAGAGGCAGGGGCATGGAGGGAGGGAAAGAGGCAGGGGCATGGAGGGAGGGAAAGAGGCAGGGGCATGGAGGGAGGGAGAGAGGCAGGGGCATGGAGGGAGGGAAAGAGGCAGGGGCATGGAGGGAGGGAAAGAGGCAGGGGCATGGAGGGAGGGAAAGAGGCAGGGGCATGGAGGGAGGGAAAGAGGCAGGGGCATGGAGGGAGGGAAAGAGGCAGGGGCATGGAGGGAGGCAAAGAGGCAGGGGCATGGAGGGAGGGGCATGGAGGGAGGGGCATGGAGGGAGGGGCATGGAGGGAGGGAAAGAGGCAGGGGCATGGAGGGAGGGAAAGAGGCAGGGGCATGGAGGGAGGGAAAGAGGCAGGGGCATGGAGGGAGGGAAAGAGGCAGGGGCATGGAGGGAGGGAAAGAGGCAGGGGCATGGAGGGAGGGAAAGAGGCAGGGGCATGGAGGGAGGGAAAGAGGCAGGGGCATGGAGGGAGGCAAAGAGGCAGGGGCATGGAGGGAGGGGCATGGAGGCAGGGGCATGGAGGGAGGGGCATGGAGGGAGGGAAAGAGGCAGGGGCATGGAGGGAGGGAAAGAGGCAGGGGCATGGAGGGAGGGAAAGAGGCAGGGGCATGGAGGGAGGGAAAGAGGCAGGGGCATGGAGGGAGGCAAAGAGGCAGGGGCATGGAGGGAGGGGCATGGAGGGAGGGAGAGAGGCAGGGGCATGGAGGGAGGGTATAGGGGGAGAGGGAGGTGAAAAGTAGGGAGGATATTGTTTACAAAACGGGTGTTAGGATAGAGAGAAAAAAAACTAATATTAGGAAATTCTCATAATGGAAATAATTTATCTTAGATTTTGATAAAATCTGCAGTTATATCACTATATCACATACAATGACAAACAATAAATCACACAAACTACACAGAACTCTCTAATGTGAACACAATCCACAAACAATATGCTATCAATTGCAACCAAGTTTCCAGTGACCAAAGAGCCACAACATTAACAAATCACAAATTGAGGGATTGAACACAACGCCTGCAGCCCATTGCGATGAACACGCGGTCTTACTGGTTTGTTTTCCATTCGACAGATACTCGTAGTACCTCTCAGAAGGGTGTGGAGGAGGCATGTCTTTAGTGCGAGATTGGCCACGTCAAGATGGAGTAGGTATACGCGTGCAGCTATCCCCTCTCCCACACACACACTCTCAACAAACAGACACACACAGACAAACAAACAAACACACGAATTTTCAGTCTACGTCTCACCAGCTGAAACTTTCGCGTAGCATGGTGTTTTTTTTCACCCGTTTTCCTTTTCTTTCTCTTCTTCATACCATTCTTTTATCAACTTGCCCTAATCGTTAACTCATTTCTACCCATTTCGCTATATTACTTTATCATAATGCCATACTTGGGGGTTTCGCCTCGAAGCTCCACCCTAACGATCTAGATGTTGACGCGGCAGAAAATGTTCAAGAAGTAAACGAATACTGTATCAATTTCAGAACAGGTTCCGAGCGTATTACTCATTCCCAACAATCGAATATGGCAATCAACTACAGCACAAAAAAAGTATAAAATCACACGAAAGCAAAAGTAACTGCAGCAACACTCATAATTCTCGAGAACCTGTATATTGCAAAGTACAGCCTCAAAGTTGCAATGAAATGTAGGCCCAGGATGGATCATCACTTTGCACACAAAGCCTTTTATCAATAGGGAATCATCGTCAAACAATTTATATCAAAACCAAGTCTATGTTCCAGCCTGTCCCGCTGTATAGTATATAGCGAGGACTCCTACTTAGGGTACAAGTGATGGTTATCGTGATTCATAACAATGCTGCTTAGGTTAAACTACGAACCTACGTCAACAGGTACATAAGCAAACACAAAATTGAACGGGAAAAGAGATTCTGAACTCCTCAGTCACCCTGAGGAAGACGGTGTGAAACTACCTGCGTGTTATCCCTCGTACAACCCCGATTTATGAATCCAAGAGCGTCAAACGTTACCGGCGTGAACTGAGCCATGGGGTCGTGAAATCCAACTACCCCGGGCAGGGACAGTTCTGAGTGGAATCTACGAGGTGATGCAGGGCTCAAGGACACGGCGCTTCAAGACGAGGAATTAATGTAAGACAAGATAAACGTGTTGAGAAAACGAATTGTGATGTACAAAGCTATGTATTATGTGACATCTATTGATCCGGAAATATATATCTATTTATACACATTTTTATCTATCTATCTATACAGTTATCTATGTATCTATCTGGGTACATATCTTTCTATATAAGTATGTGTTTATCTGTTTTTGTGTTTATGTGTGTGCATTTATTGTGTATATACATTTGTGTGTGTATTTTATGTGTACGTGTGTCTACATTTATGTGTGCATTTATTGATTTACTGTTATTTCTAATGTTATCATGGATCTCTCGTTATTCAATTATTACTTCAGAATATAAAGAGTTGTGTCCCATTGACATAGATATTCAATAACTGATTACACTTTCGAAACTTTATCTCACATGGTAAATACAGCGGCCTCATCTCAACATATCGTTTTCTTGCCCAAATGTTTTCTCTTTATTTGTCCATAATTTTCATGATATTTATGTACATATTTTTCTTTCTATGTGTGACGTTTCAGAACCAAAGCCAATATCAGAAAAAAAGAAAACAGAATTTCACTCAAAATAAAACCACCATTTTATTTATTCATTTATTCAGTAAATCTTAACAGCAATAAAGAAAAAAGTTGGAATCTTTAACCGTATACACAAATTCTGTACACTTATTAAGGAAAATAAAAGTGAACGATAGGAAACCACACGAAATGCGGAAGTAAAAAAAAAAAATGAAAGAAAAGGGATGGAGGAGAAGGAGATGATAACTGAATAGGAAACGAGTAAAAAAGGAAGAATAAGACAGAAAAGAGAGAGAAAAAAAGCGATGATAATGTTATTTAATCTCGCCGAATTGAAAATAGTCTCTTAAAAAGGAGAAAAGTTATTAATCAAATTAACCTCTATGTTAATTTATCGTTAATGCCCCAATCTGCTACGTGGAGTGGCGATTCAGGAAACTAATTACCGTCCCCAGACTATTAGCGAAATTAGAATGTGAATAAAAATGAAGAAGAGGAAAACGAATTAAATAATCACTTTTGACTAGATATCTTGCATACTTATTTGTCAGTGAATCTAGCATTTATGGAAAAGATTTTTTAAAAATAAATATAAAACATAACAAAATATAAGGTTTAATGCCCGCCGGTACACTTTCTGTTTCCGAGAGACGCGCTCAGTCGACCCCGTTATAATGGATATCTCGAAGGGCATCCCCGACGAGTCCTCCGGCGTCCTCCCCGCGCTCCTGCGTGTCGTTCCCGCCCCCGCTGTTGACGTCCTTCGAGTACTTGTGGGCCTTGGAGCACGAGGGGAACTTGGCGCAGGTGTGCTCACTTCGCCCCACCGCCGCCGCCTCGAGGGCCAGGTGGAAGCGCTTGTTGTCGTCCCACGAGAAGGCCTTGCCCATGACGTTGGACAGCAGGGAGGCCACCATGCGGCCGACGACGCCGTAGTTGAGGGAGAGCTGGGCGTTGGCGTCGCACAGCGGCCTCTGGAGGCAGTGGGGGGCCTCCGTGGCCTCCATCAGATCCACCTGGAGGGTCGGCAAGGCGGGCGGGAAAAGGTTATTTATGATTTCTTTGACTTTTTCATTAAGTATCAAATGGGGGAACGAGAACTCTTTTATCGTCGATAGGGACAGGGTGTCTAAACCATAAGGAGAATTTTTGACAATTATGAATAGCTATGTGCACAGACGGACCTTATCTCCGTCTGCAAATTAATCTTTTTTCATTTCCTTGCCCGACACTCGTATCTGACAAGCTCGTACCATGAGAGGAAGGACGACCTCCGGCAGCCCCTCCTTCAGCGATGCGAGGCCCCCGTTGTGCACGAAGGCGAAGACGTCGCTCTCCTCCTCGACGTCGCGCTTCCTTCGTCCGTTGGTGATCTGCTGGATCACGTCCTGGCGGAGGAGGCGGCAAGGGAGGCGGTGGGTGAGACATAGGGAAGATGAAAAAGAAAAGGGAAAAGGAAAAACGGAATAGAAGTGTCCTGTGTAACCGAGGTGGCTGAAGAGGCGGTGGGGGAGAAAGAGAAGAACGAAAAAAGAAAAGGAAAAGGAAAAAGAAAGTAAAAGAAAAAAGAAAGACGAAAAACGAAAAATAGAAAAAAAGTAAAGAAGAAACAGTAACAGAGATGGTAAAGTAACCAGGTGGATAAGAAGAGAAAAACGAAAAACGAAAAGTAAAAGGACAAAAGAAAGTCAAGCAAAAAAGGAAAAAAAAAAAAAAAAACGAAAAAAAAAAGAAAAAAAAGTAAGAGACGGACGGAGCGCGTGTTGGGTTCTGGTGTCACTGTGGAAATGTCTGTGGCCTCTGTGTCCGCCCGTGTGTTCCAGAGACGGGGCGGTGTCACTGGCAAGTCTTTGCTTCCACGGAATACGGGGAGAGAGATTCGTTTCTATGTTTATTTGCGAGAGAACGGTTTTGTGCAGAACATTATTTCTTGGCTGAGGTTTAGTAGATACGGACGCGGGGCGCGGACTCCTACGTGGAAAGACATTTGCGCCGCAGCCGTGGGACGATAACGATAACACTGCCCATCTCGGATCGTCGCAACAGTTCCGTTTCAAATTCGGAAACTACAAGCCACGGCCTAACCTGCTCGTTTCCCCCAAACGACCCAATTCCGGCACCAATTCAGCTCCGGATCCAGGATGAAAACTGGTTTCTATCACATCTAAGGGCATGTATTTCTCCACCTGCCACGATCCACCTAACGGAAAGCTAGCTGATCCACTTTTCCTGCTCCAATTCCTCGTTCTGATCCACTACCTTATCCACACCCTTCTGAGAGCTAATATCTCTCGAATGGAAAACCACAAAATGTTCTCATCCAACTAACAGACAGCAAACTACGTTCCACGTCTTAGGTTTCACCTCCTCCTCCTTCTCTTCCTTCTCCTCTTCCCCCTCTTTTTCCTCCTGTATTCCTAAACCTACCCTAAGGACGTCGATGAACATGATGAGGCTGAGGAGAGCGATGGCCGAGTTGCAATCCACATATTTTGTCATGGAGTACCTGGTTTTGACAGGCCAAAGGCAGGAGGTTAGACGGTTTGATAGTCTTTTTTTTTCTTGCAGGTTTTAGGAAATGGGTTGTGGCGAGGGGCAGGGGGGGGGGGGGATTCAGAATGGGGGTTAGACACAGTTGGGTAGGTACTTTTTCCTGCAGGTCTTAGGGTTATGGCGGGAGTGGGGATGGGGGCGGGGACAGGCTATAGGATGGGGGGCAGATACATAGTTTTATATTTTTTCTGCAGGTTTTTATGGTCAGGATGTAGGATGGGGGATTGAGACCACAGTTACATAGTCTTTTTTCCCACAAAATTGGCTGTGGCGGGAGTGGGTGGTGGGGGAGGGTATTATGATATAGGATAACGGTCTGTATGTAAGGTTGGTAGCAGATATATGATAAAGGTAATGTAATGCAATGCAGTAATAATCTGAATAATTACGATAAAGCCCTTAGAGAACGCACATTCCCACCTAGATTCAATCTCAGAACGACAGTAAATAATCTCTAAG
>NC_061824.1:39651933-39656933 GCF_019202785.1 Penaeus chinensis
AAAATAAAAGAAAAATACAAATAAAAAAAGAAGAAGAAAGAAAAGTAATATAAAAATGAAAAGAAAAGATAGAAGAAAAGAGAAAAAAAAGAAGGAAGAGAAGAAAAGGGAGGAAAAAGGTAAGGAAAATTAAGAAAAGGAGGAAGAAAAGGGAGGAAAAAGGAAAGAAAAAGAAGAAAAAGAGGAAGAAAAATAGATGAAAGAGAAAAACAAATTAGCAAAGAAGAAAAAGGAGGGGAAAAAAAAGAAGAAAAGAAAAGAATTGAAAAGAAAGAGAAAAACGGGAGAAAGAAGGAGAAGAAGAAAAATTAAAGGATTAAAAAAAAAAGAGAAAAAGGAAAAGAAAAGAAGAAACTAACTAACATGGGAAAAAATAAGAAATAAGGAGAAGAAAGAGAAAAGGATAAAGAATAAAGAATGAAAAAAAGCAGCATGTAAGCGTGGCGCTGCCCCCCTCCCCCCCTCCCCCCACGCCATCTCCAGCCGCGTCTTCCCCCCCCCCCCCCCCTCCTGATTAAGAGCCTGCTCCGCCAAGCGATCGGCCTGAACAGCAGTCCATAAAACCGACGGCGACGCTGTAATGGGATTAATGGCGAGTGTGGTGTGATAGGCGCGGACGAAGGAGCGAAAAAAGCTTTCCTAAAAAGGGGCGACGCGGGAGGTTAAAGGCGCGTTGTTGTCGTACGAGCGAGGCCCTTGATGGACGGATCAAGGGACGCCCCCCCCCCCCCCCCCCCCGCCGGCCTCCGGAGGCGGCCGCCCGGCACCGGTATGTATATGCATACATATATTTATATATATATATATATATATATATATATATATATAAAGATATGTAATATATATAGATTAAAAATTATATATACATAATATATATATATATACATATACATATGTGTATATATGTATATATATAATATATATACATATATATGTATACGTATATGTATATACATATATGTATTATGTATATATATGAATACGTATATATTTACATACGCATATATATTTATATATCTATATTGTATATATATGTATACATATACACATATGTACATATATATACATATGTGTATATATATAAATATATATACATATATACATGTATATATATAATATATATATGTATATGTATACATGTCTATGTGTGTATATATATATATATATATATATATATATATATATATATATATATGAATATATATAAATATATATAAATGAACACATACACACACACACACACACACACACACACACACATATATATATATATATATTCATTTATATATGTATGTATTTATATAAACATATATATATATTTATATTTATTTATTCATTTATCTATTTATTTATTTACGTATTTAGACACACACACACACACACACACACACACACACACACACACATACATGCACACACACACACACACATATATATATATATATATATATATATATATATCTAATCTGATTTTGGATGTGTTCAATGGCACTGCTCCAGCCTATGAGAACGCGGACGCCAGGGCCTTCCCCAAACGCAGCAGATCAAGCATATCAAGATTCTGTAAGTTGAGGATGGTAGATGGATGTTACGGTGTTTATTGTCAAGCCTTTCTGTGCTGCCTCCACCTGCAGAGTAGTTTGTAGGTGGATGGGCTGAAAAGGCATATCTCCCTAGCCAGTCAGTACGTCTACAAAGGTCCTGTTTAGGGATTGGAAACGGTATCCTCTCGGTGAAATCGGTCGTTTTTCCCAGCTGATGATCATTGATGATCCAAACACTCACTGAGTATATGAAGCAGTTAAATAGTGCATTTATCTAAGAAGGTGTTTGGGAGCTCCTGTGGTTAAGATACATTCCACGCTATCGTTTGGCTTTCCCTTACCTGCATCTTCGGACTCTTTTCTGTGGGATTGGTGTCCACAGGCAAGCTCTGGATGCTCTTTCATGGGCAAAAGGCCAGACTTAGCTTTCGTTACAGGGACATTTTGCATGGCAGCTGTGGGTGTGATATTCTGGATTGTCACCACAGAGACCTTGATTCGTGACTGCCGTGTCTAAAAACCTGTCTTGGGGAGTGAGACCTACTCAGGAGACCCATCCTCCCTCTTCGCTTCTGGCTGGATAACGCACAGGCGAGGGGGGTTGGGTTTCCCTTGGTGCATTCACTGAGTACTAAGGTTGGTCTGCAGTGATAAGGTGTGCTGTGCGGGATGGACTGGGCTTCGAAGGGCGTTGTGAGGGATGCTGGCCTTGACCCTTGCTCTCCTGAAAGCAAGCGGGCTCCTCAACCTCTGGTCCGACTCACCATTGGGATTCCAGGCTCTCCCTCTCCCCGCAGGATTAGGCTGACTCATGTACTAAAAATGTGCATGGGTTTCCTTGAAATTGCGCCGAATGAGATCAAGCGGAAAATATTTCTAAGTGCATTGCTAATGAAATCCAAAGAAAGCAGTCCTCAATTTTCTTGCAATGCTCTGCACTCAGGGTTGAAATTAAAATCAGGCCGAATTTTATACTTAGTTAAAATGTGAGGAGAAAATTTGGCAATCAACCAAGTTGGGTTTCCTCCAAAATGACAGCACAAAGTGAGTTATTTTCTCCGATGTTAATGTTAAGAGTAGGAGATAACCGTTACTTTTTATCGCGATCATAGTTACTGGGATGTTTAGGAAGGCATATCGACGATAAGTAACGCCCACCTTGCCTGACGGACGCCCTCGGTCGAAGAGCAGAAGCCGACAGTTGTCTAGGGAGGGAACACCGGCTCAGGAACACAGGACTTGGCTTCTGATGATTGTTGGTGGGAGGGAGAGGAGAGGAGGGGAGAGGGAGGGAGAGGGAGGGAATTTGTAAATGTTTGGGGGGAAGGGGAGGAGGGGGAGGGGTAAGGGGTGGAGGAAGTATTGTATGGAGTGGAATAAATGGGAGAGAGAGAGGGGGGTCTGTGTACGTGTGCATAGTGGAAGAGTGAGGGGGTTGAGTGTATGTGTTTATGTGGAAGGGCAAAGGGGAGGCCGTGTAAGGACTGGCACACTTTTACACTTTTCTCACGCACACACACACTCAAGCACGCACCCAATAAACACGCACAAGCAGGTACACACACGCGCGCACACGCGCGCACACAAGTAAGCACACACACAGACACCTGCACACTCAATTAGTCTAAAGCCTTTTGAGCAAGATCCTGTTGGCGAATCATGGAACCGCAAGGGCCCTTCTCCCCAAGACAAAGGCGCAACAAAGAAGTTTACGGGAACCACGACCTTGGCATTATCAATTTAGCGCGCCAGGAACAAAGGGAGCGCGGACGTAAGTGAATTTCGTTTAGAATTTCTATTTTTTTCCAAACATCTTCGGCCGAACTGTGACATATTCGTGTCGATTACGTCACAGTAGAAGACGTAGAAGAATCAAGCTCTTATGGGTAACAAGTCACACACATGTATATATATATATGTATACACACACACACACACACACACACACACACACACACACATATATATATATATATATATATGTTTTTTCTTTTATATATATATGTACACACACACACACACACACACACACACACACACACACACACACACACACACACACACACATATATATATATATATATGTTTTTTCTTTTATATATATATGTATACACACACACACACACACACACACACACACACACACACACACACACACACACACACACATATATATATATATATATATATATATATGCATACACACACACACACACACACCGACATACATACATACATATATACATATATACATATATATATGTATACACACATATATATACATATATATATATGTATGTATTTACATACATACAATTGCGCGCGCGCGCGCGTGTGTGTATATGTGTGTGTGTGAGTACACTTGTATGTGTGTGTGTGTGCATGAACTAAATGCATGTTTGTGGTGAGAATATATCGGTCGCACACGCCTCATGTGGGACACATTACCACCTCCGGCATTTATAACGTCGACCCTTTTAGCAGAGCGTCTTCGGCCGCGTTCGAGCAGCGGCCCCTGTCGAGCGAAAGCCGAACCGCTTGCAGAAATGAGGTTCGCTATCAATAGCAGCTAGCCTAGATGTGCTCTTCAGGTGAGCGGCTTAAGAAAGGCTCGGGGAGGGCGGCGGAGAAAACGTAAAGGAACGCATCAATATTCAGATATCTATTAATATTCAACAAATGCGCTGCCATCCGCAAATACATCCATATTCAAGAAAATACATTAACATCCTGACAACAACGCCTTCGCAAGCCAGTACCGTCGCTTTTCGAAAGCCCCCTCCTTCGGCAAGATCCCCGGGGCCGCGGGGGTCACCGCCCCACTACATTCACTTCCCCGAATACAAGTGTTATCAATTAATAGTGTTTTCTACTGATCCGAGCGCCCCCGCCTCCCGCCCAGCCCCCGAGGCCGGAGCGGGTATTAGGGAGGATCTCACTTAATCATACTAATTATTGAAGAAGTTTTAGGATGACAGATGTTCGCAAGATTTTTTTCTTTTCTGTTTTTCTTTTTCCCTTCTTTGTTATTTTTGTTTGATGAGTTTTTGTTTGTTTGTTGGAATCCCTCAAACAAACAGAGACTGATGGAGTATTTGATATAAAGTTCAATTTGTGGTTTAATACTGAAGCAAAATCATGTGTTTGAATACAATGTTATTTGCATAAAGGTTTGACATAAGAGCTTATTGTCTACTTAATTATAATAACTAAAATAATATAGTGAAAAATACCAAGTATACGTATAGTTCATATTAGTAATTAAATGATCTCATATTACATGCATGCAGGAAAATACAATTATACCTTCAATTTCAGGCACACACGTAAAATACACCTATTATAAGTGAGAATCGTTGTAACCAGCTTCAGCGTAGACAGGTCATTGCTACGATGATGCTGGTAACGATGATGATGACTATGGTGACGATGACGGCGAAGCAATGAAAATAACCA
>NC_061824.1:39681933-39685067 GCF_019202785.1 Penaeus chinensis
TCTCGGCTATGCTCGGGACCTTCCGCAATACGTACTCGCGCAATGGCGGTGTGGTACGGTGCTCGTAACGAAGTGCAGTGACTAATATGTGGTACAATGCGTGTGACTAAGTGCAGTGACTGTGTGGTACGGGGCTCGTGACCAAGTGCTGTGACTGATACGTGGTGAAGTGCTTGTGACCGTGTGATACAAGCTCATTATCCTGTGCTCTTGTACTTCTGTTTATGTGTTAATGTTATATGCCACGTGTATCACCTTTACCTGCATAAAGGGTTTATTTAGCTTGCCTTTGCCTTTGCAATTTACCCTGTCTGATCCCTTGTTGAAGAACCTGACAATAATGATAATGATAATAGTGATAATGAAAAATAATAATGCTGAAATAATAATAACAACAATAATATTACTAAGTATTATGATAATAATAATAATGATAATAATAATAATAAGAATATTGATAATAATGATAAAGATAATAATACTTTAATGATATTCATAATTACTATCGCAATGCTGATCATAATGATAACAATACTAATATCCATAGTAATAATGATATCAGTGATGACAGACATTATGATAAAACGAAATTAATGATAATGATTAAACGCAAATAGAAAACGGGAAGCTTTGTTTGTAATTCTCAATTCAACCGAAAAATGCGAGATTTTTTTTAGACTACAATATACGAGTTCATAATTCCGGATTTTAAAGTAGGTTTTTAATTTCCAGCATTTTGCATAATATTTCAAGCTTAGGGGCTTGGGTTAAAAAAAAAAATAGTCATAAACACTGTAGGGAATGATAATGATAGTAACAACAAGTATTACCGATTTTATTGTCATTATCATTACTACGAGTAGTAATATCAATACTATAAATTAATTACCATTATTGTTATTATCATTTTTATTATATCATCTTTGCTATCATCAGTAGCACCATTAGCATTAATTTTATTTTCAAAAATACTGTCAGTATTACTGTTACATTGTCAGTGTTATCACCAATATTATAATTTTCCTTTTATTGTATTTTTATCATCATTAGTAACAATATGGATACGAACGAACATTTACTTTTTTTTGCATTTGTTGAACGAGTTTTTTTTTTTTTGCTCCAGAAAATATTTATGCCTCGTCATTGTGTCCAGACAATAAGATCCCGTGAGTCGCTCCAAAGTCAGGATCCCTCCCGCCTGTTTACAGCGCATAAGCGGAAACAGTTAGGGATGACTCGAAAGGAAGGGATGGCAACAAATGAATAATGAAATAATAATACAATATAAATGAATAAGTAATGCCAATAAAACAAAGAAGTCGGTCTGTTACACTTGTTTCAAGTACATTGACAGATACGTTATCATTGTTCTCATTGCTACGTCTCATATATATATATATATATATATATATATATATATATATATATATATATATTATCATACCATATCATATAATGGTTATCATGTTTTTTATTGTTATTAATGAGAGTAGCAGTTATGTCATTGATATTGCAATCTATATAATAAATATATATATCTGGCTACCCCAATGCAATATGATCTCAATAAAGTCTCTCGATAAAGGATTTACATTATTGGCTATTTTTTCTTTTCTTTTCTCTCTCTCCTATGCCAACCATCACCAATATTTTAATAAAAAAGCAATAGGAACAGAGAAAAAAAAATCGAAATAACAAATTCTGAAAAAAAGACATTATCCAAGGCCATACTGACATCAAATCCGATTTCACGCATCTAAGCTTTCATCAAAGTCCTCGGTACAATGACAGGCAGATGACACGGATCTCAGTTCTTCCGGAAGAAGTGCTCTTGATAAAAGGGGAAACTACAGAAATGAGGAAGCAGTCGCTGGGTCATGAAGACTAAGGCCGGAATCTCATTACAAGTTCTTCGTTTGATTTCATTCAGATTATTATTATTTTTTTGTACTATCATCACCATTGTTCTGCTTATGCGTCATGTCATTATTACAATCATTACGTCTTTCATTTGGCGCTGTGCTATGCATTTTCCTTTGCCGTATCCAGTCTAATGATCTTCGAGCACTGTCACAGGGTACTCTTCTTAGCCTGCGCGTTTTATCGAGGAAAAGTCACAGCTAACAATTCAGATGCTTCCTTTTCTCTTGCTGGATTTTCCTTTTGTAATAACCCCCAAGACCTCTGATGCTAACTACCACCGCGTTCTCTTCCGTTCCCACATCTGCGTAGCGTCCTCCTTTGATCGATGCGTTTCTGTTAGCTGGCACTGTGATGTCTCAGAGCAAACAATCACCTATTTTTTTCTTTGATGGCAATACCCGGCCGATTTGCTTTGATCTCTCTATTGTTGTTTATTCTTTTCATATTTTTTCATATTATCATAGTTCCTTCCTTCCACGGAAGATAATAACATTTCCCCGTTTCCAGTAAATGTTTACGGTCTTTTTGTCTTATCAGATCTATTTCTATTTGAAAAATATATGCTCTATATAATGTACTTGGGCTTTATGTTCCCCATGCCTTTTTAGAAACGTGTTGTATTTACACCCTTGACTTGGTCTTAATCTTCTCCGTTGGCTCTTTGACTGCTCTTTCTTTCAGTGGCGCTTTCCCCACTTGTTGTTTGTCTCTTATTTCGACATTATGCTTCTGTCTGTGCTGCAACTCGACCTTGAAAGTGGAGTGCAATTTCTGCTTTTCATGCCAACGAACGAGTCCTCCCGTACGTACATAATACCTTGGTTCTGATTCCACGCGTCGTTTCTGTTTGATTCTCCGACCTCCTTCTTGCCTTGGGAAGGAGACCGTGTACTTCTCCTTCTAGGTTGCCAATGTGTTCCGCGCTGAACAGTTTTCTCTTACTTGTGTCTAATTTCTGCCGTTGACCCATCTGCTGAGAGGAGGTTTAAACGCCAACTTCTCTCCGGCTTTTATTTTTATTTTGATATCACTGATAGCTTTTGCAATAATGGTTCGTCACTCCTGTCTGGTCATTCTCGTAAAAGACTTTTAAATCATTCTCTTTTTGAGAGAAAGGGAGATAGATAGAAAGATAGATAGATAGATAGATAGATAGATAGTTAGATGAATAGATAGATAGATAGACAGATAGATAGAGAAAGAGAAGAGAG
>NC_061824.1:39687667-39692667 GCF_019202785.1 Penaeus chinensis
TATATATGTATATTTATTTGTTTGTATACATATATGAATGTGTATACATATATGTATATGTGTATATATGTATATGTATATATACATAAATATATATATATATATATATATATATATATATATATATACATATATGCATGCATATATGTATATTGATTTACATATATATATATATATATATATATATATATATGCATATATATATATTTACATATATATGTATATATATACACACACACACACATATCTACCTATATATATATATATATATATATATATATATATATATATATATAAATATATATATATATACATATATATATATATATATATATATATATATATATATATATATATATATATGTGTGTGTGTGTGTGTGTGTGTGTGTGTGTGTGTGTGTGTGTGTGTGTGTGTGTTTCTGTTTGTGTGTATACATTTATATATATATATATTTATATATATATATATATATATATATATATATATATATATATATACACACAGATATACAAAGAGATAAACAAATGGAGAAAGAGAGGAAAAGAGAGACACAAAAGAAATAGATAGATAGAGAGAAAGAGACGGAGACAGATATATAGATAGATAGAGGGAGAAAGAGGAGAGAGAAAGGGGGGAAATAAAGAAGAAAAGAGGGAAAATAAGAGAGCGAGAGAGAAAAGGAAGGATGGAAGAAAAGAGGGAGTTACTCATACAAATGCAAATAGCTTTAAAGGCAAATACTTAATTCCTGGAAAAATAAATTCTCCTCTCAAATAAAATGCCGACGGATGATCAATTATCGATTACATAACCCTGGTAATTAAATGTAACTGCTTCTAATAACGTCTTCCGATTTGATTGCCTGTTCTAAATAGAGTCCAATAAAACCTGTTATTTCCTTCAGTTTTCGCCTTACTCTTCGAATATATATATATATATATATATATATATATATATATATATATATAAATATATATATATATATATATATATATATATATATATATATATATATATATATATATATATATGAACCGCGTTCATGTTGGCAAATGTATAAAAGGTATGAATGAGAATGAATTTGACCGGTTTCGACTTTGTCTTCGTCAGAAATACATGTATTTCTGACGAAGACAAAGTCGAAACCGGTCAAATACATCTCTTGCATTGTGAAGATATTCATTCTCATTCATACCTTTTATATATATATATATATATATATATATATATATATATACATACACACACATACACATACACACACACACACACACACACACACACACACACACACACACACACATATATATATATATATATATATATATATATATATATACATATATACATAGATGTATATGTATATAAACACACACACACACACACACACACACACACACACACATATATATATATATATATATATATATATATATATATATAGGGTGTGTGTGTGTGAATACTTGAGTAGACGAAGGAATGTTTGCTCTTTTCTGAAGCTCAGAAAGGAATTCCATTGGTCACCTGCAGGTCGTTGCGCGGGCGAAGCATACAATATGCTTACTTTTTTTTTATTTAGCACAACAGGGAGGTAACGCTTCGAAGTATAAGTAGGTATATATTTATTTTTATTTTACATGCACAGCGTGTATGGGTTTATATATATCTGTCTAGTTATCTGTCTGAATGTACATAAAAAAAAAAACTGAATGTACATTTATCTTCCTTCCTACATTTCTGTCTTATAAAACAAAGTATATTCATTACACGATATTCACCGTTGCCATCATGATTTTCTTTTCGCATTTGTTTCTCAGTCAACCCTCTACCGCTGACCCGTCGGATGCCACGCCAACAGGATAATTCCCTGTAGGAGCGCCAGGCCTTGAAATCTTGTGTCCAAATCCGTGCTCATGAATATGTAGAACCGCCTGTGTATATATATCACGCGCCGCGCCCTTCCGCCCCTCCACTTCATTTTCCGGCGTTGAACTTCCCTTTCGTCGCATTTTCCAGACGCTGACACTTTTCACGCGGGCGCCTCGAGGGAAGCCGTTTCCACAGGTCAGAGGCCACGAAGTGCGGGCGCGCCGCGGGTAATGGCGAGGCGCCGATCGTTTCGCGCGGCTCTTCGGTCGCGGAGGAGCGTTGCGTCTCTCGAATTAATGGAGAAAGGATTCCTGGATTCGATTCCGGGCGCGGGGCGTGTTTGCTGTGGCTGTTACAGGAGCGGTTGCATTTAAGCGGAGCCTCCGAGTGGCACTATTTCTGGCATCCTTTTATTACGCAAATGTCGGCCGAACACCTCAGGTAGCCGAGTGTCGGCCGGATCCGCCATTGTGTACGACCGTGACACCTGCCTGCCTTTCCCTCAGCGCGCCCTTATCTTGGCATCCTTTCCGCTCGGCTCTTGCCCTCTGGTGACGTGGCAAAAAATATGTATATATATCTTCTTTTTTTCTCTTTTTATTATTCCGTTTCCTTTCTCTGCGAAATGAAACGCGGAGGAAAATATATACGACCTTCCGTCCTGCCTTGTAAACAACACTGACAAGGATTTCCAGGTCATTAGCGATGCTCCGGCGGCCCTTCTGATGCAGCGGGGGAGGTTTAACGATCTCAAACGCACACACAAATAACCCGAGCGCCCAGGTGTGAGAGACACTCTTCCACCTTCGCGAAAATATGACCAGATGAATATCCTTTTTTTATCGCCGCGTCCTTGGCTCTGTGTGAACGCCCTGTCACTCGCAGCGGCCGTCCGTGTCCTCCTTCGACGTCCGTATCGCGCCGCTAGATGTCCGTGATTCGTCGTTTGCGATCCGGGACTTGGCTGACGATGGCGCGGGAGAGAGCTCGAGGCAGGTGGCAATGAGGCAGCAACAGCTGAAACAAGAACGGCGACAACTATATAAAAGAGTGAGGATGATTATTAGGATAATAACAAAAAACAATAAAAACTATGACAGTGATAATAATTATAATGATGATAATGATAATAATGATATTAATAATAATAATCATAATGCTATCAACAATATTAATAATATTGATATTAATAATAATAATCGTAATGCTATTAACAATATTAATAATAATGATGTTAATAATAATGGTGATAATAATAATGACAATGACAATAATGTTTAATATTAATAATAATAATAATAATGATAATGATAATGATAATGATAATAATAATTATAATGATAATGATAATAATAATGATAATAATGATAACGATGATCATAATAATAGTAATAATAATAGCAATAATAATAATAATCCTTATAATAATAATTATAATAATGTAATAGTAATAATGTTAATAATAATGATAATGATGGTAATTATAACTGTAGGATAATGATGATACAATAATGATGATAACGATAACGATAGTAATGATGTTAGTATAGTAATAACAATAATAATAATAACACTTATAATAATAATAACAAAAATAATAATGATAATGCAATAACAATGATGCTAATAATAATAATCATCATCATCATTTGGGAGCTAACGCCGGGAGGGGCGCATAGCCGCATCCACTCTTTGCTTCCACCTACGAGGGTCCCTCATGGCGAGCCGCCAAGCAGGAGCCCAGCCCATCTCTAGTTCCTCACGACAGGCTTGATCGATCTGCCCAAGACACGACCTTCTCGGTCGTCCCACAGGCCTCCTCCACCCAGGGTTGTCTCAGTCAGAGACAACCTGAGGGGCAGGGTCACCCTGCGGGAATCGAGACAAGTGGCCATATAGCCTGAGTTGGCGATCACGGATTGTGCAAGTAACAGGTACTGTACCGGTCTCACGGTGCAACCGTTGGTTGGACACATGGTCCCCCCATGATCCGGTGCAAGGATCTGTTACAAAAGGCATCAAGATGAGATTCCAGAGCACAAGACAGCATCCAAGTTTCACTACCATATAGTAAAACTGGCAGTATCAGGGCCTTGAAAACACGTAGCTTGGTCATTCTGCACAGGTACCGGCATCTCCAAATACTCTTGTTGAGAGATTTCATGACCCTGCTGCCAGGCCAATCCATCTGCTGACTTCCTGGTCTGACAGCCCAGAGTCGTGAACTGCACTACCGAGGTATATAAAACTCTTTGTGACTTCGATGTTCTCATTGCAAGCACATACTGACTGCACAGGGTCTCCTAATAGGCCCCCAAAATCCTGGATCTTGGTCTTGGTCCAGGAGACCTCTAGCCCCAGGGGCTTCGCTTCATTGCTAAATGCATCAAGAGCCGCCACTAGGGTTTCCAGAGATTCATATACAATGGCAACATCATCAGCAAAGTCAAGGTCTGTAACCTTGATATTGCCTAGAGTTTCTCCACAGTGACTTTGGACAGTAGCTCTACCCAGTATCCAATCCATGCAAGTGTTGAAAAGTGTTGGTGCAAGAACACAGCCTTGCCTCATGCCTGAACTAACAGGGAAGAAGCTCGACAGGCCCCCACGGCACTTTACAGCACTTTCAGTACCTTTATACAGGTTTGCTATTAATCCAACAATCCTTGTTGGAATTCCTCTTAGCTTCAGGATCTCCCAGAGTGATAGCAGCCCGCGTCCGAACTCACGACGGCGCTCTACAATGATACGAAGCGCCAGGATGCGGTCTATTGTGGACTTACCAGAAGTGAATCCAGATTGCTCCGGCCTTTGGTGCCTCAGCAGGTGGTCTCTGATACGTCACAGTAGGATGTGTGCGAGTACCTTGCCTGGTACACTGAGTAGTGTAATGCCTCGGTGATTGCTGCAGTCCCACCGATCCCCTTTCCCCTTCCAGAGAGGGATGACCACACCCCTCAGCAGGTCAGGGGGAATGGTACCAGTCTGCCAGATGGCAGACAGGACTGCATGTAAGCCCCTTGCCATAGGTTCTCCACCAGTCTTTAACAATTCAGCTGGGATGCCACAAACACCTGCTGCTTTATCACTCTTCAGCTTGGAGAGCGCCCCCCTAACTTCAGCCAGGGAG
>NC_061824.1:39700167-39702667 GCF_019202785.1 Penaeus chinensis
GAGAGAGAGAGAGACAGAGAGAGAGAGAGAGAGAGAGAGAGAAATAGATAGACAGAGTACCTCATTCAGAACGAGAAGGCTAACTCGTGATTCGCCCAGCCTTTGCGCCGCAGCGGAGAGAGCGAGGCGGGTCTTCGGCGCCGGGAACGAACTTTGTGATTATGGCGTTGATTAGTGTTGAGAATGTTTAGCCGCGAGAGACCCTAATCTTTCGCAAGGGAGCAGGTCTTCCTCTTGCTGTGGGCGTGTTAAGGTGTAGTTTGAGCTGACTAATATGTGGAGGAAGTATTATGCACATACGTAAGCACGCTCGTGCACATACACACACACACACACACACACACACACACACACACACACACACACACACACACATACTGAATGTGTTTGCCCAGACTCACACGCGCTTTCACAAACATATCTTTCCATCTATAAACGAGGGTGTCAGTTGTAATGGAAAATGGGTTCGTTTCCTATCGCTTTCAAAGAGAGAAAGGCCATGATACTTTTCTCTTCTGGACACCATGGTAGAATCATTAAGTTTTGTGCTTGCTAATGACTTTATGAAGTCATTCGTGAACTGATTAACATAGGGTTATACTAATGAGGTTTTCGAGTCTTCTTCACCTCATTATAGATCCACCGTTACGTTTGCTTGTTGGTATAAGTGGTAGACGTCTTTTTGAGTGGCAAAGTATACTATGCGACTAAATGTACGGAAAGAAATGTATCCAAAAGCTTTCGAAAATCGGGTTTATTCGAAGCAGTTTCGGTTCGAACAAATTTAAAAGAGGATTTCTGAATACTTAAAAAAAAAATCCCTCTCTTCCCATTTTTTTTTTAAGTCAGAGGAAAGAGGAGACGAATTTTTACAACACAACTTGTATCTTTCCTTTTAGTTGTGCATTTTATTTCTTCGCAGCTCCCCTCTCTTACTCCATAATATTCATCCTAACTCTGGGTCATCTTCCCTTTTTATGTCTAAACGGTGCAGATTTAACTCAACAGTCTTCGAAAATAAGGTCCATTTTAGTCAACATTTTTCAATGGATTTCAAAAATGTGTATCTCGAACACTGACGTTATATCATGTCCCTATAAGGTATAGAAAATAAGAAGGCATATGTAACATAAGTATATATAAGTAAATCATTGTCAATGCCACGCCTGGTCCTCTTCATCAAACCTTCCCAGAAACATTTCCGATGTCTGTTAAAAGTTTATATTTTTGAGAAGAAACTGCATTTACTCCGCGGCTTGTAATCAACTGCTGCCTCCGACAAACAATTTCTTGAACAACTGTTTCGGAAATTCGGCGTTCTAAAGCAAAACCACGAAATTCATTAGCTTCTCTTTATTTTCAAACAACAAACGAGGCAGTTATATACCGATCGGAATTCTTGTTTTGTATTGTCACGAACTGTTTATTTATCTTTGATTTATTCATTTATCTATTTATCAATTTTCTTTTTTAGATATTTCATCTGCCCCCTTTCCCCCCTCTCTCTCTTATCCCCCGTCCTGTCTCCCCCCTCCTCTCTCTCTCTCCCTCCCCCCCTCTCTCTCCCTCTCTCTCCCTTTCCCTCTCCCTTTCCCCTCTTCCCTCTCTCTCTCTTTCTCGCTCTCCCTCCCCCACCCCCCCCCCTCTCTCTCTCTCTGTCAGCTAGACACTCTCATACAGACACGTATACTAATATCACATGGAGTTAAAAAAAAAAAAAAAAAAAATACTGGTAAACACACCTACACTCGTACAAACACTTAACGACACAGAGGTAAAAAAAAGGAAACAAACAGGTAGAGACATACACATACACACACTTACACACATATATATTGAGGTAAAAAAAGAAAAAAAAAAGAAACGCATATAAAGGTTGACAATACATATATAGAGGGGAAAATATCAAATGAATAAATGGATAATTAAACAAACAAATAAGCAAATGCATACATAGAGAAAAGGCTGCCCAGGCGGACCAGCCGCAGCGGGCATGAGCCTCGGCCGCCGGGAGTCGACCGCTGATCGCTTCCTGTCTGTATTGGCTCGTCCGCCCGACCGCTTGTTATTGTTGGCGCGTCAGGACTTGCAATGAAGCCGCTTTTTCCGTCTCCCTCCGTGTGTTTTCGTCGCCGCCGCCGGAGGCTTTGGCTAAACAACAAACTCGACTGCTGGCGGCGCTTATTAAGGCTGGGCCCTCTGTTCCTCAGCCTTCTTTGGGCCCGGATGATGTCGCTAAACTTCGTGCTAATCCTTACATTATGGCCGGAGTTGCCTCATTCATCATAGGCCCTCGCGCTATCTGTTACCAACTCCTCCAACAGCGCTCAATCTCCTATTGAATACCGCTTTCTCCCTCCTCCTCTTCTCCCTCTCCCCCCCTCCCTGCCTTCCTCCCTCCCTCTCTCCCTCCCTCCCTTTCAATTTCTTCCCTTTTCTCTCCCTTCCTCTCTTCTTTTTTAACCCTTCCTCTATTCATCCTTCTTCTCTCTCTCTCTTT
>NC_061824.1:39737667-39740167 GCF_019202785.1 Penaeus chinensis
AGAAGAAGCAGTAGGAGGATAATAGTAATAATAATGATAATAAAGATGATAATGGCAATAATGAAACTAAGAATAACAAGAAAACAACAATAATTATAATAATGATAATAATAATAATAATAACAATACCAACAACAACAGCAATGATAACTACAACTACTTCTACTGTTACTAATAATAACAGTAATAACAGTAATAATAAGCTGGAGCAAATAGCGGGCGGCGGGAGCGGCCAGAGAGGCGACATCACGGGCGCCGAAAACGAAAGTAAATCAAACTCGCGATTTTTTTCTTCTTTTTGTCGAACGAGTTTGCAACTTCCGACCAAGAATTCCTGGCATAAAATCTTGAAGGGCGGGAGGTGAGGTAGGATGGGGGAGGAGGAGGATGGGGTCGAGGATGGAGATGATAACGAAAGATGAAAGAGCAATAATGCACAACAGTCTTACATTTCTCGGAGCGAAAATCCAGAGTTGACCTTGGTAAGTAAGGGTTACGGACTTAATCTTAGTCTGAGATTGTCTCGACCGCGGAGTCTCTTTTCTATGTACGTGCGTTTCTATGTATGTACGTTTTCTATGTACTATATGTCTACTTATCTATCTATATGTCTGTCCATCTATTATCTATTCATCTGTTTATTTATCTATCTATGCATCTAATTCATCTCTCTCTCTCTCTCTCTCTCTCTCTCTCTCTCTCTCTCTCTCTCTCTCTCTCTCTCTCTCTCTCTCTCTCTCTCTCTCTCTCTCTCTCTCTCTTTCACTCTCTTTCTACCCATCTATCTATCAATCCATCCATCAGTATATGAGTACACGTATACCCAAACAACCATTAATGGATATAACTATATTCATGACCCGAGTAATCCCACGTAATGAGTGTACGTCCGTTTCCCCGAAGCCCTGAGATCAGCTGATCGTGGCTCTGCGGTCGGCTCTCGCTCCTTTGCCGCGCGATGGAGGGTATTGATGTCCGATAGGGCGCCCGTCGAACCACCAGGGGCGTGCGTGCGTGCGTGCGGGCGGGCGGGTGGGGGGTGTTAGTGTGTGTGTGGGGGGGAGGGGGATGTTAGTGTGTGTGAATGTGTGTGTGTGTGTGTGTGTGTGTGTGTGTGTGTGTGTGTGTGTGTGTGTCTGTCTGTGTGTGTGTATGTATGTTTATGTGTGTGTGTGTGTGTGTGTGTGTGTATGTGCGCGCGCGCGCGTGCGTTGGGATATTGCTGCATGTACGTGTGTTTGTGTGTATTGTGTGTATTAGATGTGTTGGGTGCGTGGACGTATATGCATACTGAAGTCTATTTGGATAAATAGATTCGAAACTGGTAGGTAAAAAAGTGGGTAGGTTATCAAATTGACTCATAAGGTAATTAGAAAAGATAGTTTATAGGTTACTGGATTAGTCGATAGACAGCTAGATATGGCAATAGAAGGAGAGGTAAAGGAGGAGGGAAATGGAGATAAGACCAATTTATAAAAGATTTAGATCCACATGCATAAGTAACACCTTTGGCACGATATCTCACTCTCCCTCTCTCCTTCCCTCCCTCCCTCCTTCTCACTCTCTCCTTCCCTCCCTCCCTCCTTCTCACTCTCTCCTTCCCTTCCTCCCTCCTTCTCACTCTCTCCTTCCCTTCCTCCCTCCTTCTCACTCTCTCCTTCCCTCCCTCCCCCCTTCTCACTCTCTCCTTCCCTCCCTCCCCCCTTCTCACTCTCTCCTTCCCTCCCTCCCTCCTTCTCACTCTCTCCTTCCCTCCCTCCCTCCTTCTCACTCTCTCCTTCACTCCCTCCCCCCTTCTCACTCTCTCCTTCCCTCCCTCCCTCCTTCTCACTCTCTCCTTCCCTCCCTCCCCCCTTCTCACTCTCTCCTTCCCTCCCTCCCTCCTTCTCACTCTCTCCTTCACTCCCTCCCCCCTTCTCACTCTCTCCTTCCCTCCCTCCCTCCTTCTCACTCTCTCCTTCCCTCCCTCCCCTCTTCTCACTCTCTCCTTCCCTCCCTCCCCCCTTCTCACTCTCTCCTTCCCTCCCTCCCCCCTTCTCACTCTCTCTTTTCCTCCCTCCCTCCTTCTCACTCTCTCCTTCCCTCCCTCCCTCCTTCTCACTCTCTCCTTCCCTCCCTCCCTCCTTCTCACTCTCTCCTTCCCTCCCTCCCTCCTTCTCCCTCTCTCCTTCCATCCCTCCCTCCTTCTCACTCTCTCCTTCCCTCCCTCCCTCCTTCTCACTCTCTCCTTCCCTCCCTCCCTCCTTCTCACTCTCTCCTTCACTCCCTCCCCCCTTCTCACTCTCTCCTTCCCTCCCTCCCTCCTTCTCACTCTCTCCTTCCCTCCCTCCCTCCTTCTCACTCTCTCCTTCACTCCCTCCCTCCTTCTCACTCTCTCCTTCACTCCCTCCCTCCTTCTCACTCTCTCCTTCCCTCCCTCCCTCCTTCTAACTCTCTCCTTCCCTCCCTCCCTCCTTCTCCCTCTCTCCTTCCCTCCCTCCCTCCTTCTCACTCTCTCCTT
>NC_061824.1:39750167-39752667 GCF_019202785.1 Penaeus chinensis
TCCAGTATTTGCATATTTCCATATCGTTGCTTTTTTATATTCCTGTCTCCTGACTCTACTCTAATAACATCACAAACTTTAGAAGTTTTGTTTTCGGCGCAGGAAGCAGATCGGGAAGCCAAGTCACGCCCTCCAGCGGCCGCCTGCGTTGCGCACATGATATGCAAGTGTCTTCGTGTGTGTGTCTTTATATATATATATATATATATATATATATATATATATATATATATATGCATATATATACATATATATACTGCATATACTGTAATGTATATATATATATATATATATATATATATATATATATACACACACACATATATATATGTGTGTGTGTGTGTGTGTGTGTGTGTGTGTGTGTGTGTGTTTGTGTATGTGTGTGTGTGTGTGTTTGTGTGTGTGTGTGTGTGTGTTTGTGTGTGTGTTAATGGTAAATCCGTGTAGATTATATGGTAGAAAAAAAAAAACACAATACAATAAATCTAGTTTTTGCATTGTGGGTTTTTCTAACATATGTATATGTTTTCTCTTCTTCTCTCCCTCCTTCCCTCTTCCCATTCTCTCTCTCTCTCTTCTCTCTCTCTCCCTCCCTCTCCCCCTCTCTCCTTCTCCTCTCTGTCTCCCTCCCTCCTTCCCTCGTTCTCTCTCCCACTCTCTCTCTCTCTCCCTCCCTCCCTCCCTCCCTCCCTCCCTCCCTCTCTCTCTCTCTCTCTCTCTCTACATACATATGTGCATATATATACATATATGCACATATATAGGTCTGTATGCATGTATAGCAGCCTGCGAGTATGAGTCCCCCTCCCCCTCCCCCTCCCCCTCCCCTCCGCCCGCATCGCGAGGGAGCCACGACCCCCCCCCTCCCCTCCCCGGGTCCATCTGCGTCTCCTCCAACCCAGCGAGCACCCCCCCCCCCTCATACCCTTCGGCGCGCCACCTCGGGGAAATAAAACGACAGGAAATTACGAAATAAGTGTCAGCAGAGTCGGTTATCGGGCGGCGTTGCACCGGCACCGACTTCCCGGCAGTTGTTCGGGCGGGTGGGCGGGGAGGGGGGGGTGGGCGGGGAGGGGGGGCCAAGGCCGACATGCGTTTCGGCGAGCCTGATTTGGGGGCGCCGAGAGTGATCGTCACATGTCGCTAATTGCCCCGCGCCCGCCATTTTTTGCTCCTTCCCCCTCCCTTTCCCCCCTCCCCCTTTCCCCCTTTCCTCCCTCCCCCCTCCCCCTTTCCCCCTTTCCTCCCTCCCCCCTCCCCCTTCCAAAGTACGGGCCACTATGTCGCGCTAAATACACGAGCGCACTTTGTGAAAAATGCTCCCATGAAATACCGCTGGCCCGCTGAAATATGTTGCCAATTAGGGCTTTAGTTGTCCGTTTATTTACTCTCATGAAGTTATTATCGTTTCTCTTATTATTGTTTACGTTATCGTTGCTGCTGTTGTTTGTATCATCGTTCTTATAATTTTCGTTATCTGTGTTGTTATTGTTGTTGTTTTGGTGGCATTGCTATTGTTGTTATTAATGTTGTCATTATTGAAAGAAATAATAGTTTTTAGTGATGTAATAGCAGTGTTATCAGTAGTAATGTTTGTTATATTAGTTGCAACAGCAGCTGCAACATTAGTAATAGTAGTAGCAGAAGTTGTTGTAGTAGTAATTGCAGTACTACTGTTACTGCTAGTAGTAGTTGTAGTAGTAGTAGTAGTAACAGAAGTAGTAGTTGTAGTAGCAGTGGTAGCTGTTGTTGATGCATTTGCTGTCGAGGCGGACCAGTGGTAATGATAAAAGTATTAAAACCTATACTCCGCTTTTCGTTGATCGAGGTGAAGATGCACTCGACAGGTCAATGATGACTGATGATTCGTGCGACAGATTGGCGATGCAGATCATTTGATAACCTATGGGTTGGGGACGATGATTAATAGAAATAAGAAGGATATTTTATTAGTCTCTATGTTGCGTTTAGCATCTTCGCTTTTTAGGAAAATGGGGTTTGATCGTTGTAGAGTTAATGACCCAAGTAGCAGTCACAGTGGTCGTAGTGACAGTAGTATAAACAAAAGGAACTGTAACAGGGATAATAGCAATAGATAATGATAGATTGTAATTGTACTCGGACGAGTGATCATGCTAACAGTATGAACAATGCTAATAGCAGTGTTCATAGTTTTAGCAGTAGGGTAATCAACGATGATGATGGTATTAGTGGTAAAAGCAAAATATAGAAGTAACAGTAATAACATTATTAGAATAAATGTAATGATAATGATATTAATGATAGTATGGACAGATGTAGTACCATCAAATACCAAGAGTTGCACATCCATTTAAATCAACAGCATGTAAATTTTCTTTGCAATGTGTGGCCGAGAGAATTGGCTTTGCAAGAGAAAATCAGAAGGCGAGAATAATCGATAACTAAGTTGCTTCGCCGGCGACGACGTAACAGGTGCGCGAAAAAAAAAAAAAAAATTATAAACACGAGGACGAGTCTT
>NC_061824.1:39775167-39780167 GCF_019202785.1 Penaeus chinensis
CTTCTTTATTTGTGTCGGTATCATATGTTATATTATCATGAATATTATCAGTATGATCATTATCACTGTTTTTAGTATTATCATCATACTGTTGTAAATGATAATGGTATTTATTAATGTTGTCATAACTTTTCATTCCTAATATTAACATCATTATCATCCTTGTCACTATCACCGAAATTGTAATCTCTATTACCAATAGTGCTCCTGTGCTCGTCAAAAAATACATATCACCCGCACACACTTACACACACACACACACACACACACACACGCACATATGTAATCATATATATGTATATGTTTGTATGTATGCATATATATATATATATATATATATATATATATATATATGCATAAAGCATGTATAAGTATAGATTGTATGTAGGTACGGATATGTATATGTATATGTGTATGTATGTATGTATATGTATGTATATAAATGTATATATATACACACATTCATATACACCACACACACACACGCACACACACATATATCATCTTATATATGTATATGTATGTATGTATGTATATATGTATATATATATGTAAATATACATACAAATATACAAACTGTATATAATGACGTGTATTACAATACTAATGATAATAACAGTAATGATAGTTCTAATGATAATAATATTGATAATATTATAATAATAACAACAACAATATTATTAATAATAATAACAATAACAATTATTTTAATGATACTGATGATATTAATAGTAATAACAATAACAAAAATACCAATAAAAATAACAATGATAATAATGATAATAATAGTAATAATAATAATAATAATAATAATAATAATAATAATAATAATAATAATAATAATAATAATAATGATAATAATTATAATGATAATGATGACAATAATAATAATAATAATGATAATAATGATAATAATGATAATAATAAGGATAATAACAATAATAATACTAACAATAACAATAACGATGATAATGAAAATAACAAGAGCTTTTCCTAGGTACACCAGCTAAACTCCTTGTGTGGGCTTAGAACTTTTGTGGCCCAATTATCTACGCACTGATCTCTTAGGATTAGAATATACATTACTTTCACCATACGCGCTCGCTGCATTGATTATAATTATCTTCATAATTCATCACAAAGTTCATGTTCACATTTCTAGGATAAAATTCACCTCGGTAATAATTCACATCATTCAAAGCGGCGAAAATAGTATCTGCTACAAAACATTGGTGTAGGTAAAAAGAGGAAAAAAATATTCGTTTCATGGGAAAAACAGTGTTAAAATCTTGGTGTCCTAATTCCAAATATATTCTCATTCGGTAAAAGGAAAACAATAGAGGCAAATCGCGGCTGCCTCTTAATCAGTGCCACGAGGAAAGCCCTCATTTGAACGGCCATTATCGGGTAAACAGGTAAGTAGCATCTGGAAGGATTTCCTCCGGTGGGTCGCGTAACCACCAGTTTGAGCGGACTGGTCACTTGCCCCGCGCCCAGGCCTGTTTCCAGTCTTGAAATTAATTGTTGGGGGAGGTTATTTCGGCCTTGGGTCGGGGAAAGTTTTTTCTTCTTTTCTCGCTCTTTCTTTTATGTTGTATTTTAGCCACCCTTTTGTGCCCCCTCCCCACCCCTATTAGAGCTCATGGCGTCCTTTCACTCGCTTCGTCTTGGGGCTTGAAATAAAAGGCGGAATTGTAATCAGTCGGATCTGTCCTGCTTTTCTCCATTTCTCAAGCGTCGAACTCCTAAAACAGGAACATGTTGGGATCTTCTGCCACAATTACAGCACAAAGGTTGCAAATAATCGCATTTGAACACATGAACAATAAACTCGAAAGCAAAGGTCCTTAATCCAAGCCAAGGGAAGGGCATGACGGCCTGTATGAATAGACTTGACAAACTATCTTCAAAACTGTGTTTAGAGAGCGGCAGAGAAGAAGTCCAGGTTGTTCACCCTTCCCGACTTTCCATGGGTTGATGAATGCCCCTGCATCTCACCCTCCTTGACTTTCTATCGAGTGTTGCTGACCCGCGGAGTGGCGAGGGGCGACGGCCCAGCAGCGGCGGCGAGGCAAAAGACACATGTGAAGGCCAGCAGCGTCGATGCACTCGGGCATTGAGATTACTCACACGGCGGGAGCACTAGATTTAGAGTACGCATCTAGCCAGGCAACTTTCATCCATATTAGTGAGGAGTGAGGAGAGGGGAGATGTGAGGCTCGGGCTTGTGGTTCGTTGACCCCGAGTGTGAATGTAAACAATGGACGTCCACACGTGAGGAACTGTTCGACTCCTTCGATCTCGCAGTCGCCGTTTTTAGCGGGATTTGGAGGCGATGGCAGGCCTATTTTCCTGCGTTTGAAAGGCCCCGAAGTCCTCTGGACCCGGGCTGCGGGCATGTCATCGTTCAGGCCGGAAATTATACATAAAACAGAAGGGAGCAGCTATGACCGAGGACGCGGTCAACGACCTGTGCACTTTCTTCAACACCGTGGCAGTCTCGCATAAAATCACTGCCCTTGGGCGCACTTTCTCACCTGTATGAAGGAGAACTTACTATTCTGAGCGTCATACAGCCCGGCGCTGTGTATCAAACACTGAAGCTGTCAGGGCAGTGTGCAGCTCCCGAGAGGTCAATGACGCCTGGAGTGTGTGAGCGTATCTTACCTCTTTATTTTTTGTTTGTTCGATCTTTGCCTCTCGGAACAGAGGAGGAAAGGGAAACCCCGGTTCCTCCTCAAGGGCCCGGGCACTGTCCTGGACGCCCGACAGCAGTTCGCGTAAAGAACGATCGGCTGCCCCTCGTGGGCCGGCGCGAAAATGGCGGGAAACTTTGAATGGACACACACGTGCTGACCCGTAATCTTCTCAGTTCATTGCCCTTTACATTATATGTCAAGGCATAGCAGTCTCACCTGCAACTATACATTGCATAAGGGCACTTTCACATCTCATTTCCATATTCAAATTATTATATTTTAATTTTTTTTGTTGCAAGTATCTTAGTTTACCAAGCAAGGGTAAACGGCCTATTGGCTTGCATACTGATAACATTGCAGTGCTGATCGCCGATGCATCTTTTTTTCTTAAAAAATCTCTATAAATGATAACGGTAATATGTGAATTGTGAATGATATGAGAGGAAAACAACAATCGATGTTCCTTCAAATTCCGGAAAAAAAGTTTCTCAGATTTCGGGACCAAATTCTACGAATGCGAGAGTGTATTACGAGAAGCTACGTGTGCGGAAAGGTAAGTTCATGCACGCACACACACAGACAAACAAATCCAAACACAAACAAACAAATACACACAAAAGAAACAAATACACACAAACAAACAAATACACAAAAGAAACAAATATACACAAACAAATACACAACCAAATACACACAAACAACCAAATGCACATAAACAAAACAAACAAACGCACATACACACTCACACACACACAACCAAACAAACAAATACACACAAACACGCACGCACGCACGCACGCACGCGGCGCGGGTAGGCAGGGCGCTGGGCCTGGCGGGGAGTGGGTCAGTGAGGCGGAGGGCGGGGCCGAGGAGCACAACACTCCACGCGGGGTCATCGACCTCTCCACTTTCACGAAGTACTCCCTCTCCTCGCCACCTGTGCTTCCACTCTCTGCCCGCCACACCTGCCGCGGCCGCTAATCTTCAGCCTTCCCTCGCCTCTCCCTTCTCCTCCCTCGTCTTCCACCTTCGCCTCCTCCTCCTCTTCGTCCCACTCCCTCCTGCCTTCGCCTCTCCCCCTCCTTTCCCCACACCCTCACCGCCTCCTCCTCCTCCTCAAGCTTCTCCTTCTCCTTCTACCTTCGACACGCTATTGTTAATATTATAATTATACTTATTGTTATTGTTGATATCATTATCATCATATTCATTGTTGTTATTATCATTGCTATCATTATTATTATCAAAATCATCATTATCATTATCATTATTATTATAATACTATTATAATTATTTTCATCATCATCATCGTCACCGTCATCATCATTATTATTATTATCATTATCATTATTATTGTCATTATTAATATTATTATCCTCATCATTATCATTACCACCACCACCACCATCATCATCATCATCATCATCATCATCATCATCATCATCATCATCATCATCATCATCATCATCATCATCATCATCATCATCATGAATTATTATTATCACCATTATTATTGTGGAATCATAGACCATCAGCATTATCATCACCATTAATTCACCTTGTGTTGCTTCTATCTACCAATTACTCCCATGTTGCTATGTGGATTCGTCACACATACACGAACAACTAGTATGTGATTTGTGAATATATGTAGTAATGGTCATAGCTGTATAGCCGTATAAAGGTGTGAGTATATGGTTACAAATGTGCTGTAGTAAAAACAGTTAGGTACCATACAATAACAATGATAAAAAAACACACTAAAACGAGACGATAACAATAAAGTATCAGTAATAGTAATTAAATTTTAATATTTAATATAATGATCTTAAGATACTGATACTATTATTACTTTTAATGATAATGTTATTGTTACTATTACCACCTACTACTACTACTGTTATTACTGCGACTACTAATCATGATGATATCATAACACTAATAATATTGATATGATGATTGTAATAAGAAAAACAATAAAATAATGGCAAAATGATAAATTATGACAGTAGTAATAATGATAACTACAAAAACAATAATACCGATAACACAACGATAACAATAATAAAGAGAACAATAAGAACGATAATGATAAAAATGGTAAAGATGATAGCAATGATAATAATAATGATAAAAGCAATGACAACAATATTAATAATGATAATTATAATAATAATAATGATAATAATAATGATAATAATAAAAACAATTATAATAATGATAATGATGACAATGATGATGATAGTAATAAGGATGAAATAATAATGAAAATTATTATGATAACAATGATGATGCCAATGG
>NC_061824.1:39782667-39790167 GCF_019202785.1 Penaeus chinensis
GAGGATAGTGACTGGGTATGAGGACGGTGATTGGGCATGAGGATAGTGACTGGGTATGAGGACGGTGATTAGGTATGAGGATAGTGACTGGGTATGAGGACGGTGATTGGGTATGAGGATAGTGACTGGGTATGAGTACGGTGATTAGGTATGAGGATAGTGACTGGGTATGAGGATAGTACTGGGTATGAGGATAGTGACTGGGTATGAGGACGGTGATTGGGTATGAGGATAGTGACTGGGTATGAGGACGGTGATTGGTGACTGGGTATGAGGATAGTGACTGGGTATGAGGACGGTGATTGGTTACGAGGATAGTGACTGGGTATGAGGACGGTGATTGGGCTTGAGGATAGTGACTGGGTATGAGGACGGTGATTAGGTATGAGGATAGTGACTGGGTATGAGGACGGTGATTGGGTATGAGGATAGTGACTGGGTATGAGGATAGTGACTGGGTATGAGAATGGTGACCGGGTATGAGGATGGTGACTGGGTATGAAGACGGTGACTGGGTATGAGGATGATGACTGGGTATAAGGATGGTGATTGGGCATGAGGATAGTGACTGGGTATGAGGACGGTGATTGGGCATGAGGATAGTGACTGGGTATGAGGACGGTGATTGGGCATGAGGATAGTGACTGGGTATGAGGACGGTGATTGGTGACTGGGTATGAGGACGGTGATTGGGTATGAGGATAGTGACTGGGTATGAGGACGGTGATTGGGCATGAGGATAGTGACTGGGTATGAGGACGGTGATTGATGACTGGGTATGAGGATAGTGACTAGGTATGAGGACGGTGATTGGTGACTGGGTATGAGGATAGTGACTGGGTATGAGGACGGTGATTGGGCATGAGGATAGTGACTGGGTATGAGGACGGTGATTGGGCATGAGGATAGTAACTGGGTATGAGGACGGTGATTGGTGACTGGGTATGAGGACGGTGATTGGGCATGAGGATAGTGACTGGGTATGAGGACGGTGATTGGGTATGAAGATAGTGACTGGGTATGAGGACGGTGATTGGGTATGAGGATAGTTACTGGATATGATGACGGTGATTGGTGACTGGGTATGAGGATAGCGACTGGGTATGAGGATGGTGACTGGGTAAGAGGATGGTGACTGGGTATGAGGATGGTGATTGGGTATGAGGATGGTGACTGGGTATGAGGATGGTGACTGGGTATGAGGATGGTGACTGGGTATGAGGATGGTGACTGGGTATGAGGATGGTGATTGGGTATAAGGATGGTGACTGGGTATGAGGATGGTGACTGGGTATGAGGATGGTGATTGGGTATGAGGATGGTGACTGGGTATGAGGATGGTGATTGGGTATGAGGATGGTGACTGGGTATGAGGATGGTGATTGGGTATGAGGATGGTGACTGGGTATGAGGATGGTGCCTGGGTATGAGGATGGTGACTGGGTATGAGGATGGTGACTGGGTATGAGGATGGTGACTGGGTATAAGGATGGTGACTGGGTATGAGGATGGTGACTGGGTATGAGGATGGTGACTGGGTATGAGGATGGTGATTGGGTATGAGGATGGTGACTGGGTATGAGGATGTTGATTGGGTATGAGGATGGTGACTGGGTATGAGGATGGTGACTGGGTATGAGGATGGTGACTGGGTACATGGTGATGACTCAGCATAGAGATGTCTAAGTGCGGTGATGGTGATGAACTTTACAGAAACGGGAAATCTTTTTGAGTGCGGAGGTGGCGAAGAAAGCAGCGACCTCGTGCAGTGAGGGTAAGAAGTGCATGATGATGTTTGCAATCAGTGATGATGGTAATAACAAAGATAATGATAATGATAACAATAGTGATAATGATAATAATAATAATAATGATAATGATAATAATAATAATAATAATAATAATAATAATAATAATAATAATAATAATAATAATAACAAGAATGATAATAATGATGATGATGATGATAATAATAATAATAATAATAATAATAATAATAATAATAATAATAATAATGATAATAATAATGATAATAATAATAATACTAATAACAATCCTGCAGGCTGAAAGCGAGATTCAGGAAGAGTGAAAGAGAGTGACGAGAAGGATCGATCAGCATTAAGGCGAGAGTAGGGAAGATAGAGTACAGCGGAGATAATGAATTTGCAGATAATACCGATAGCGCAGGATAGTGATAAGGGATAATATGCCGCGAAGTTTACCAGAGGATCATTGACTGATAACGAAAGGAAAGTTGAGTCTGGGGTGGGAGTGAAGATGGCATTTTCTGAGAAGAGAATGACTTTTAGTTTTTTCTTTTTAATTAATAAATATCACACACACGCGCACACAAACACGCACACGTTCATATATATGTTATCAATGATGATAAGAAGAATAATGTCAACAGAATCATTATATAGTAATGCCAATCATGAGTAGGATTATGAACACGCACATTTAATTTCATCTTCCCAAATTAACCCTCCGGAGTTTCGGATTCAAATACCGTGGAATACGCGATCGATATGAATTGAGGTGGCTTTCACATATGGGCATTACTTGTCATGATTTTCAAGGGGGGTTAGGGATACGAGGAGGTAAGTGGCGAAGGAAAATACATACACTGGCAAAAAACAACCATCGTATAAGGACGCAGATATCCTCTCCTTGCTACCCCTCCCCCCAACACACACCCCTTGATAGCATAAAACATTACAAAATATATTGCCCGTTAACAGTTCCGTGCTACCTCTGCTGATGTCTCTTCAGATAGTAGAGCAGATCCTTCCGCCACTTTCAGGATTTTTTAACTATCCAATAAATGGGACTTAGGAACAAAGGTGTGTGTTGATCATTCTTATGAAAGCCCTGTCACACTAGTACTTTTTTCACCCAATTTGCATTTCCGTCTGAATCTGAGGTTTAGGCAAGTATCACTTTCAAAGAGAACTCCTCCCAGACGAAGACCGTTTCCGTCTGACTAATTTCCGTCTTGGTCTACACAGCCAGAATCTATTTTCTTGATGAAATATATTGAATAATTTAATTTAAGCAGAAGTCAATATTCTAGAATATTTCTATATACAACATGCATAACTATATTCTTAAAAATAGCGTGATATGTATGAGAATACTCGTATGATTCCCGGGACCTCGCTCGGGCGGCGCCAGGTTTGTTTACACTATGTTTGCTGCCTTGGAGTAGTCCATCTGCGTACCGAAAATTCATATGGAAATGCAAGAATTGACGGATTATAGCGCGTTTGGTCAGTGAAGAGTAGATAATGATGCAACTCGTCTTTTGGAGCAAACAGCTCCCATAATCTGGCAAGAGGGCTGCCGTCCCCAGGAATTGTTTGTTTATTAATTTTACTTTGAGGAGAGCGGTATTCTACTGAAGCTGCATGACATACAATGCAAACTGCTACTGGTTGCTTTTACAGTGAAGCCAAGCCTGCAGATGCCCATGTACGCCTCAGAGAACTAACCTGACCTCCTTTCGCCGGACAAGACCATGACTATGTATATTGAGAGAAGATGAAATTAACTTTAACCATTCTCAGGTACACTGTGTCTTACAGAAAAGGGAAAGCTTTTGAGTCTAATGTTCAATTCCTTACATCTATGCTAAGAGACTCTTTCGGTCCCGTCGTCTCTCAATGATTCCTCATTGCACAGGGGGGATTCGTATTCAATGGTCTGACGTATGGGAAACCTGCACCTTTCCACTACAGTATGGAATTATGTTTGTAGTGTTGAACTTGTGTAGGCGACAACTATCTGCTATTATATGTTTACATTTTTTAAAAGCACTCGTCATAAAATTCTTCCAAACTTCCAGTAACAAAAACAATGGATGACCTACAAGTCGGGGTTTTATTATAATCCGTGCTGGAAGAATACATAGGGCGTTGTTGGAGAGCATTACAGTAAGGGACAAATGTGTTATTTCTGGCGCACACTAAGGCAGTGTTCTTGCCCCTCGACCAGTAGTATGTAGGTCGGATTTTATTGACTGTTTCTTTAATATGGTTATGGTTATGCTTAGGCGAATCTCATCACCTTGAACTCTTTGTCCTGTTGAATTTCTTATCTCAGATCTCAAAGGAGGTCTGCAGTATTCGTCATTTAATTGCATTGTTTTCCAGACTGCCTGACGTATTCCTTCATGAATGCATCAGCCTCAAAGTTTCCTTTGTAAGGTTTCTCGAAGTTTCCTTTGTAAGGTTTAAGAAACGCCAGCCACCACTAGCTGTGGAAAGCCCTTTCTTGTCCCATTATGGAAATTATGGATCCATCCCAGTCGACCATTTACTTTTGATGCATTTTTTGTCATTTTCGTTTTCATTTTTCACCTTGAGCTGCTTTCCTCTCCGTAACCATTGGCTTCCTACGGACTTCCTTAGTTCAATAATGGTACGAGGAAAGGGCCTCACCCTACAAAGACAGAATCCGAGTGAATGCATGCGTGAGTCCGCGCCTGAATGCACAAGTACCGAGAGTGACTCCCTTCCCGCCGTCCCTCCGGCGCCTCCGAGCAATTCCGTGCGACCTAATATTCCCGCAGCCGACTTTGTTCCCGTGGAGCGTTTCAGCCTCGCGTTGCAAGGGATTGGATATTGCTCGCTCGCTCCATATTGCTTTATTGCGAGGCGGGCGCCGTCTGCCTCCCGGAAAAGTGACCAGCGCGAAGGGCGTCGGTGGGCGGCAGTGCAGGGACGAGGCGAAGCTCAGATGTCTTTAGGACGCAATTGTATATGTGAAGAAAGCTATAAGCAAGCACTGTAGAGGGCATGCATTTGTGAAAGCACGCGCAGACACAGGCAAACACAAGTACTCACATACATACACACATACTTACACACACACACACAAATTATATATATATATATATATATATATATATATATATATATAATGCATATATGATATATATATGGTATATATATACATATATAAACATATATATATATAGATAGATGTTAATATATATATATATATATATATATATATATATAATGCATATATGATATATATATATGGTATATATATACATATATAAACATATATATATAGATGTTAATATATATATATATATATATATATATATATACACATATACTTATATATATATTTATTATATATATGTGTGTGTGTGTGTGTGTGTGTGTGTGTGTGTGTGTGTGTGTGTGTGTGTGTGTGAGTACACATATTTATAGATACACAGTAAACAAGCACAGTTGGTGTCACCGCTGACTTCCTTGGGTGCGCACGCGACGAGTATTCTCATCCAACGCAGAGATCAGGGAAGACTTCAGAAACTTCGAATACTGAGCAGGTGTCCATTCATTTGTCATCAGGCCTCCCAGGCAAAGCGGAGGCATCATGCTTCTTCTCTCCTGCATTCAAATCAGTCTTGTTGAACACCCAAGCACCTTCACGTGTAGCAGTGGAAGGAACTTTCTCTGTAGGAAAGGGATCTCACAACCTTTGCGAGGAAGCCCTCCAGGTGCTAATAAGAAACAACCAATGATTTTAGATGTATTAATGTTCTGTTAATGGAAGGGCAACACCAAGTTAACACATCTATCTTTTTATTTTACTAATAAGAGGTGAAATAACAGATCCTTGAATTCCAGAGTAATTTTGGGGTTTGTGGCTTGTGTGTGAATTATTGCAGTAGAATTACTTGTAAACTTAGCTTCATTTTAGATCTCAGGGAAATATAATTTATATTTATTGATATACCTATGGATTGCATTCGCAGGAAAATGTATGACAATGTGCTAGCCGGCCGTATTGCACAATACGAGTAAATGAGAAAATTGAAATTGTGTGCTGCCTCACTGTGTTTGACACCGTTAACTAAGCTTCCATTTAACCACAAACAAAATACCAGAAATATTAGTAGTGATGAAATCAAAAAGGTATATGAATATTACCATATTTAAAACTGGCGGTAAGCAAAGAAATTGATGACTGTATATTTGTCATGAGCAAAAATATGGTTTAATAAGAGTAACGATAACAACGGCCTATGATATAGATGCTGATAATGAATATGTGTGTGCGTGTGTGTGTGTGTGTGTGTGTGTGTGTGTGTGTGTGTGTGTGTGTGTGTGTGTGTGTGTGTGTGTGTGTGTGTGTGTGTGTGTGTGCGCGCGAGAGCACACACACACACACACAATAATCACGATAATAATATCGCCAATACTAAAGGCCATATCGCGATTACTATGGTAACTGATTAACACGTTACTAATGGTAATGTACAATTAGGTAAACCAAAATAGTAACCTGAACGCAAAACTCACTGGAAATATTAATGAGTATCTTGTGCAATGTGTTGATATACGTGCGTTCAACACTCCTTGGAATGACACCTTTAAGAGCGCGCGGCGCGGTGGAGCGTGGGGGGTGCAGCTTGGTGTGAAACCCTGGTTCAAACTTTCCTCAACCAGGGAAGAAAAGGAAAAAAAAAAAAAAAAACATGGCTTACAACTTTGTGTCCTTTTATTCCTTTTTTTGAGCACTGTAAAAGAAAATAGTGTAAGATACATGAAACAAGAATTCTAAATACAAATGATTTACTCATCCCTTGATCTGTTATTATTGATTATCCTTTTTATTATCATTGCATAAGTGGAGAGGCACACTGTTTACGTTATGCAGTGAACGCAAAACACGTTCGTACTTTCTTGCATGTTGCATTTGTTGCGGCAATGATTAGCGTTATTTCAGTTCGTCTCACAGAGATCCCTTCGCTCGGAAATTACTGTGGGAGCAGAGTTAGGAACTGAAGGCTATTTATAGATTACTCTCCGTGTTTGGCTGAAAGGCCAGGTGATGAGCACACCACACGGAGCCTTGTCCCTTTTGATGCGCATGGCTAGCGCCATTCCCGTGTGGCAATCTCTGGAATGAATAGCAGAGATGGCAGTCCCACACCGGGATTAATATCCCAGCCATAATTCGACCTTCTTTCACGTTTTATGTCAATATGACACTATTTCCCCGGTTACACACACGGGAGAACGGTGTAAAGAATGACTGCCTCAGAAGCGCTCGTTTCCCCTGTCCCAAATGCAGCATAAAGTGGCCCCTTCCAATTTCACTATCACACAATCCTCCATGTGCTACTCGGGCGGTCACTGACCTCCCCGCGTCCGGGCGTCTTCCTCAGACCCTTATAACTCTTGCCTTCCCCCTTTCCCCCCTTCCCCCCTTTCCATGTGTGGCTATTCCTCCTATCTCTCTCCATTCTTCCTCCGCGCAATCGCTATCTATTAACTGCCTTCTAAGTCTTCCTCGCCCACGGCTCCTGCTTGCTCCCAAGCACGGCGCGCGGCCGTCCTCATCTCGTATGCCAGCTCCGCTTCCGTCCCGGCCGCGCTTGCAACTAACCTATATGGACTAACCTCGCTCTTACGATCTAACTCCGAAACTGAGGCGTACCTCTGCCGGCTTCCTCCCGCTTCCCTGCCCGCTTCCTCCTCG
>NC_061824.1:39795167-39797667 GCF_019202785.1 Penaeus chinensis
TCGGCAAGGGATTTTCGCTGCCGCATCACCGGGAGCCGGGGCCCTCCTCCTGCGCTCGTGCTTTTCTGAACAAAGGCTTTAATATTCCCTGGGAGCTGCTGTAGCTGATGCCTAGAGTATGTGTTGGATAACAATTACTTTCTGTTTATGCTGTGCCGGAAATAAGGATTCTTGCACCACTCTCTTTGCATATGCCTTGCAGAGGCTTGATACTGGCGACGCCGGTTGATCTGGGCCTGTCAGCTCTCCTGCGCGAAAGGCTTATGCAAGCGCTTGTGAGGATAGGAAGCTATGTGCCCTCTGCCTTTGCTTCCTTGTTGCTCACTTCTGTTAAAGGGATTTGTATATTAGGTTTAGGAATGTGTGGTAAGCTGTGTAATTGAATTTCGTTGTTGTGTAAGACTCACATACTGGCGACACGTGGTGCTTGGAGTAGTTCACGCTGGCTGTCGGGTTCGAGTTATTTCAAGCAGTTGCATCTAGGTTTAAATAGGCTTATAACTTCCGAACCTGTTTGTGCTAATTTCCTCTGCATTTGCAGTACTTCATAATACCCAAAATAACTTTCAGTGGTTGCTGAAACTGCAACATTTGGATCTCAACGCTCGTGCGTGTTGATCCTGCATGCAACTTCGCAACAATGTGCTGTGGCAATATTCCGCAATCAAACGATTTAGGACAAATGGTGTTTACACTAATGGCAATTTACTGTTTTCCTATTACTCTGTAAATATATATCGCTATGCGAATACGCACAAATCATATATATATATATATATATATATATATATATATATATATACATATACATATATATACATATATATACATATATACATATATACATATATGTGTGTTACATATATATATATCCACAAATCATACATATGTATACGTATATGTGTTACATGTATATATATATATATACATATATACGTATATATTTGTTACGTATATATATACATATATATGTGTTACATATACATATATATGCATCATATATATATATATATATATATATATATATATATATATGTATGTGTGTAATATATATATATATATATATATATATATATATATGCATATATATATACATATGTATGCACATATATATATATATATATATATATATATATAAATACATATATATTAATATGAATATGCATCATACATACATACATATATATATATACATATATATAAACATTAGTACGCGACGCGTACTTCGAACGAATATTTCGCCGCTCGAAGCCCCGAGGCCGCCCAGCATGCCCCGCAGCAGCACTCCTCGCCGGCGCCGAGCAAGCACTTTCCAAGCACCACCTTGGCTGGACTGCATTGGCCTCTATCCCATCGTGATTCTCAAGCTCTGTCGAGAGAAAATGATGTACTCATTAAAACAGCGAGGCCAAGCGCTGGAGCTGATGGCTGTGGCGGCCGTGAAGCCGCATGCATGTGTCAAATATTGGTGTTATAATGTATATGTATGCATATCTGTATATACATACATATATATAAATACATATGTGTGTGTGGGGGGGGGGGGGGTGTATATGAATATGCTCGCACACACAAACACACACACACACACACACACACACACACACACACACACACACACACACACACACACACACACACACACACACACACGCGCGCGCCCGCGCGCGCACACATATGGACAGATGTGGAATTATATTTCAGTACACGTACTGTGTCCCACTCCAGTACATATGCTAGCCACTTCAATGTAACCAGAGTAAATAGTATTTTTATGAATGAAGCGAAAATCCTAGGTTGTTTGTAAGAAAGAGTGTAATTGGTACAATATAACAGACCAACAAGTGTATTGGTATCTATTTTTCGAAACTACATAAGGCATTTCATCTTTCGTTTTCTTCAAACAAGTGATAACAAAACATGTATTATTCGGTACTATTGACTTTGTAGTGGATATTTTTCTTGGTATTGTTTGTTTATATAAATGGTAACATCTACTGAGGTGAGGCGGCATTTCCCCCTTCTATCAAAACAAGTATTAATTAGAGCTACATATTTCTTGAAAATTGATAATGCTTCATGCTTTAAAAATCTATGTATGGCAGCCGTATCAAATTAAATCCTTCAAATTCGCAGATACCTTTCTAAATGGGTTTTTTTCGTAGCTGATGAGTAGCTAAACAGTATGTTTAATTCTTTTCAATTATTAAGAATGCCTTTTATCTTTTCTATGAGGAGTCGCATTCGATCAGCTGAGTGAGAAAATATTTTTCCTGTTATGATATGATATTTTGCACGAGAAAGGGTTCAAGATGTGTATTAACTATAAAACAAATGATTCTAAATATAATGTCCTAACAACGAATATGCACATTTATTCACTGTAGCCCTACTACCGTTTTGCGTTCAGTTGTTCTAAGATGATAACATAGCATATTTTAAAAATTCAAAAACACAGAAAGATATATGAAAACTTTTATTTTGGGACAAAACACAATTA
>NC_061824.1:39802667-39805167 GCF_019202785.1 Penaeus chinensis
ATATTGGAGATTTGTGGTCTGGGTTGTAGCTGCAGGAGTCTGATGCCAAGTATGGTGTTAACTTGGATGACACGGCTGTGAATAGAAGGGAGGTCTAACTCTTTCCTCATGACGAGAACTTTAGCAGTCATTGGGCATCCAAGTATAATTCTCATGGCCTTGTTCTATAAAACTTCAAGGGGTTTGAGGGCACTCGG
Source organism: Penaeus chinensis (assembly GCF_019202785.1). NCBI lineage: Eukaryota > Metazoa > Arthropoda > Malacostraca > Decapoda > Penaeidae > Penaeus > Penaeus chinensis. The sequence continues at coordinate 39,802,865 of NC_061824.1, forward strand.
TGGCAGCATACTAAGAACTGGGCATACATAGTCTATCATGGACCTGACAAGGGAGATATACATCAACTTTAGGACTCTCAGGGAGGCACCTACATATCTGTTACTTATGTATTGCAATGGTCTTAAACGCTCAAGGCAACGTTCCTTGATGTTTTGAACAGTATCCTTGGCAAAGCGTGAGTTGCGGGACATAAGGTGGGGAGCAGTCACCATAACACCAAGATATTTGTAGGTGTCAGTTCTTGCAATAGTTTGTCCACCTAACCTTGGAATGTAAGGTAGTTTACGAGATCTGGAAATATGCTTAGTTTTGATTGGGTTGATTATGAGACCATGAGAGGCACACTTTTTGCTGAACCTCTGTAGAACATATCCCCCCCTATCAAATACCTGAATAAGAATGTCATCAGCATAGGATGTGATGCTGCATAGGTTTCCTAAATCATCGTTGAGCTTGCAAAGAGAGTGCATAAGTATATTAAACAGTGTAGGGGACAATACTCCCCCTTGTGGAGTACCTAATTCCAATTCGCCATAAGCACTATAGTTGCCTTGATACCACACTTTTGCTCTTCTCAAAGCAAGATAATCCTTTATCCATAGCAGAAGCTTGTCCTTAACTCCTAAGAGTTAGTTCATGGAGGATTGCAGTAGGGGAGGCTCTGTCGAATGCTCCCTTAAAATCTATGAAGTAAGAAGACTGTGCATTACGTCCATTTAGGTACTGTGCTAGACACATTTGTGTTCCTCTCCCTTATTGAAAGCCAGAGACAGATGTATGGATCATGTCTTTGATCTGGTGGAGTAAACGAGTAAGGAGAATTCTTTCACAGGTTTTAGACAGGCAGGACGTCAGAGAAATCGGCCTATATTCATCAGGCCGTCCTGATTTTGGAATGGGAATGATGGTTGCCTGTTTCCAAATGGTAGACAAGATGCCTGCCTTGTAGGTTAAGTTGAAGAGATCAAGAAGAGGATTTCTTCCCTTAACCTGTACCTTTGCAAGAAGTCGGATGATGTCGTAAGTGATTCCATCATCCCCAGGTGCAGTGGATTTGCTAGTCTTAATGGCTGCAAGGAGTTCCCCCCTTGTAAATGGTGCATCAGCCTCAACTAAGAGGTGGCACTGATAGTCAATTTCGTTTTTATGGTCTAATTTAAGGGAGCACCTGCGTATGGATAACGGAAGACTATCAAGAGAAGAATCCTCACACCATTTATTGAGAAGAGATGAGGCTACCCTTTCTGGATGTGGGTGGGGTGTTATACTGCATGTATTGCCTTTAATCTTGTTGATTTCCTTCCATACATTACTCATGGTTGTCATGGAGTCAATTGATTCTGCCCAGGCATAAAAAAATTCTCTCCGTTTCCGTGTTATTATCTCATTGATCTTTTTACTAAAAAACACAAGATCCCTAGCTAAGTCAGGGTTTTTCCCCAAGTGTCGTAGCTGACTTACTGTAGATCGTATGAGCCTCCTAAGAAGTTTTATCTCAGGGTCTTTGTTCAGTTGTTGTGCATGTCTACCTCTGGAGGATAAAGATCTGTGCTTGGCAGGGCTTTTGGGCTGTATTTGAGTAATGATATTGCCAACTTGCTGACAGAGAGTTTCATTAAAGTGATCCAGGCTGGTAGGAGTAAAGTCTTCATACCTGCAGGCAATTCTTTCAATGAATTCATCATGATATTGAGCAGCAAGGTGGTATCTAAGGCGTGGCTGGGGTGGGGTTCTTTTGCAGAACGGGAGGGTTATACCTAATGCCCAGTGATCACTAACTAAGAATGGGATGACTTTCGCAGTACTTGGTAGTGTGTGCTGATTGTATAGAGCTATATAGTCCAATTTCCCTCCCAAATAATGATTTTTTTCGAAGGGGCATAATAAGTGTATGGGGTCACTAGTATTTTGGAGATAGTCATAATAAGCCTTACCGTTTTTCCCAATGGTCCTTCCCTCGGAGCCCAAGAGAGGATGGCGAGCATTAAAATCCCCACACAATAAGACAGTATCAGTATGTATCATGCAGTCAGGAGGTTTAGGTACCACCTCACTATCATGTGGATTATATATATTAATGATGGTGATAGATTTACCGTCTAGAAATATTTTAATACTAAGATATTCAACACAGGAGTTGTCACTATTGTCATCAATAACTTTCGATGGAATAGAGTTCTTTATGTAAATGCCAAGCCCTCTCGTAGTGGGGGTAAGCAATGTTTGGTTTGTCATAGTATGTACATCCCGCAATTTTTGCATAACAAGCACTAGTTTGGACTTTCTGAAGGCAACACACATT
>NC_061824.1:39822667-39827667 GCF_019202785.1 Penaeus chinensis
TCCAAGTTTGTAGAGCAGCGGTAAGGAGGACAGTTCCTTTCGGTCCGAACTTTGACCCCAGCATACGTAGGTCAGCATGCCAGTCCTTGAGACGGCGAACTCAGCAAATCCAGCAAATGTGTATATAGGTGTATGTGTGTGTGTGTGTGTGTGTGCGTGTTTTGTCTTTTTTTTTTTTTTACTTATTTATTTAAGAAATTATATTCTCTCTTATTCTCTCTTGCACACACACAAATACATTTTTCATAAGCAGCTCTTTCTGGAAAGACTAAAATTCTCGCGAAAGGTAGCAGAAGCGCACCCGGAAGCGAGGCGCTGCAACATTCAAGCCGTTTATGAAATTCCGGCTTTTCGGCCGCTGCAGCCGCTCCTTGGAGGCCCCGGCCAGTAGGCAGGCAGGGACGGAGGCAGACTAGCCTGCGAACAGACAACCAGACAGACCCAGGGAGGGCAGGGAACAAGATGTTGCCGGCTTGGCTTTTGTTTCTGATTGTGTTTTTATTCTCCTTATTATTATCATAGTTATCATCATTATTATCATTATCATACTATTATTGTCAATATTATTGTCATCATTATTATCATTGCAATATTGTAACTGCCATTACAGTAATAATGATAACAAGACACCATTATTAGGGCTATCATGTTTGCTATCATTATCATTAATATCCTTATCATAAATCATTGCTACTGTTATTATTTTTCATTTTGGTTGTCATTATCATTATTAACATTTTTTATTGTTGTTGTTGACCCCACCGTTGTTATTGTTATCATTATCCTTATTATTATTGATATTATCATTTGAATTTTCTTAAACGCTAGTATCCTTATCATTGTCATTGGCATCCTTGTTATCACAAGATTATCATCAGCAACAATGCAATTATGATCACAGTGTATTTATCATCAGCACAGCTATCATTGTTTTCATGATCATCGCCATTATGTTAGCATCAATATTTTACTTTATTTTTCTTTCAGTATCAGTTTCCGTTATTTTACCCTCGTGGCAATAATATGCTAGCACAGGGTCCTTCACCTGGGGTCTATGGACGGGTTTTGGGGAGCCCGCGAGGGTCAGATATTTATATTTGTATTAGTGTTTTGTATTGCTTACTTTCAAGTTTAATGCTACTGTGGGTATCTCATATGAGTATGAGACAATTGAATCGTAATAGATAATTTATTTATTGAACATTTTCTGCTGTGTAACATCCAAGGTCATTAGCAGCGTTTTCAAAATACTGATAGCGTTAGGCTTGGGGTCTTTGCCCCCAGGTAAGGAAGTGCTATATGACATCGAAGGTCATATGGCGCTATGGTTAAATAGGGCAGCGAAAAGGCTAGGAATGAGTTAATGATTAGGGTAAAGTTACAGGCTGAACATTACTAGGGGGTAGTATGGCAGTGAAAAGGGTAGAGAGGGAGAGCTGATGGGGCATAGCATAAGGTAAAGCTTGTTAGGAGGGGAGTAGGGAGCATTATGATAAAGTATTGTAGCGAAAATGGCAAACTATTGTTTAACGATTATGATAAGTGGACAGAACAATGGGAGGAAGAAAATGGAAAGGAAAGGAAAGGAAAATACCATGCAAAATTAGTCCCCGTGCCCTAAGCCTCCCACAACAACAACGAGCAAGGGATTGGGGAAGTCTCAGTAGATAAAGTGCACACTGCTTGCAAAGCTGTTTTATATGCATATTTCTGGGGAAGGTGGTCCATAGATTTCATGAGATTTTTTAAAGGGTTCGTGACTACAAAGTTCAGGAACCACTGTGCAAGGACAGATGAACTCCTGCGCCTTAACTCCTCAGAGACACGCATCCGCATTTCGTGGTCGGGTGAAATCTCTCGGCTCTCAGTACTCTCAATAATAATACAAAAAAAAAAAAAAATACATCACGCCAAAATAAGTGGTCATGCTATTCAGTTTACGTCGATACCATTGTACGTTGCCCCTAAGGATGATTATACTGATCAGCATGTACTAAAATAATATAAACATTGGAGTACTTAGAGTTAAAACTTCACAGGATATTAAAGCTTCCGTACTGATGACTCGGTAGCAAGTCCTCAAAGGCCCAAAAGCTGTTTGACTTTCGCCGGAAAAATTAATCTCTGGTTAATGTAGGAAAGCAACAAGGTGATGTGATGTTGCGAGAATTGGCTTGAAACACGCAGAAAGGGTAAGAATTCGAATGGATATCTTTACAAATGCAAACATTACAGCGAAGAACACATATAATATCAATGCAAATCTTTGCTTCAGAGAGAGAGAGAGAGAGAGAGAGAGAGAGAGATAGAGATAGAGAGAGAGAGAGAGAGAGAGAGAGAGAGAGAGAGAGAGAGAGAGAGAGAGAGAGACAGAGAGAGAGCGAGCTATGAATGCTACTATTTTTGTTTTTGCTCTCGCTATTCCGTCCGTGATAGACCTTTATCTCTAACATTGTGCCGTAGAAACAGCGCTTCTCTAGACATGTCTATCTTTCCGTCCAAGGGAAGAATAGCAAATGAGTTTTTTTTTTTTTTTCAACAATCTGGAAATATCTCTCGTAGATTCATGCACTATGTCGGGGGAAGAGAACCACTCTTTTGAAGGATAGAAAGACCGGGTGAAATCCTCCAACCTCATCTTCAACAGGGTTTTGAGCAGGGTGGAAAGTAGGAAAGCCTGGGTCACCGAAGGGGGTCGCGGTTGCCACTCGGGGCTCCGGCGTTGCCTTCTCCCGTGGAACAATGGGCCGCCTTGCACAATTCGGCCCTGGCGACGAGGGCCCGCTCCCAAAGTCGAAGAGCACACACGCCGGGCTGGTGCCAAGTTGCGTCCACTGGCACGTCTGGAAATGTGACGAACACACGCGCGGAAACACGTGTGCAGAATGTTAATATATGTACATGCATGGGCACACGTCTGATCCTAATATTGCTATAAAAAAATATTAATGGAATGTATTTTCGCTTATCGTCACTTTTCTCTCTAAAGCATCTTTATTTTCTTAAACTCTAAATTCATCCCTTAATAGAAAAGCTATGCGTAGGAAAATCTATTAAAAAAAAATGAAAATACCCCCATTACCGATGTGCACTGATAGCTACGAGTTGATGTCATTAGGAGCTATGAATTCGTCAATTACTAATGAAATTCCTTAACATTAATACTTTTGTGTTGAAAATGGACTTTCCCGATAACCGATTACATGATGTTCTATCCGGAAGCTACAGAAATTTGAAACTGTTATGCAAAATAGAAAATGAAATTAAATGAAAGTAATGATAATAACAGTTTATAGTAGATTTCACCTTAGTAACAGCAAAACGAAGAAAAAGTTATTGAAATGCGAAAAAATACCTGAGGCATCTCCTAGTGATAGATAATATATTCGCTAAATGAAAAAAAAACTGGTGCTCACATTATCTAGGATGCGTAACACTGCCAGTATGTAATGTAAGGCATACAGTAAGAAACGAATCTTTTTCTATACACAATTCAGTTTTCCTTCAAATGATTTATTCATTAGATATTTTTTTGAATGAATGATCCCATAATAATTTCTTTGATATAATTTTATATGTTTGCCAAATGCCAGATTTATAGATAGATAGATAGATGGGTAGATAGAAATATAGATAAAATATGTAACTACTATCTGGCAGTCTTAGCAATGACAAAAACTTTAATATTCAAAAACCTGAGTGCAGTATTAAAGACCTTAATACTTGTTAATTTCTGCAATCGTCAATTTATAAATACATATACGATTAGCACTACTTAATACTATGGTCATCAGAAAAATCAGATTACCGTTCTATATCTACACAATGAAAACATAAAAGCAACAGGCAGCCAATCAAGCCATGATCACTACTACTTCTTTGGTCAACTGAACAGAGTACAAAGCTGAGATACTATGAAAATAAACAATAGTTTCTTCTGGCATTGACATGCTATTGACATCAGTATGTGTTGTGAAACAGAATGGCTCAATCTGCCATTCAAACGCGTGCCCGTAATGATACAAGTGATGATGCAGCACAGGCCAACGAACACGTTCTGATCTCTCGTGGGGAATTCTTGTCTCATAAAGATCTGGGCCAAGTTTTAAGCTTCATCTTGTAAGAGTATACCAGTGTTATACCTTAGAATACACGAAGAGATATTAATGCCTTTACCAGAGCGCCAAGCGTAGCGTCACTAACGATTATTTTTGTTCTGGATTATTGTTTTTTACATAATTATTTTACCATTTCATACCTTTCCACTTGAAATGTTCTCTCTTTCATTGAATATTAGGTATATTCTTCGTTTCGAGAGACGAGGAATTTAAAAAGGAGATATACATTGTTCGTGTTATGATGGTTTACGATTTATAAGAAAGCCTTTCTCATTCCCATAATCTCCTTTATATCCTTTCATTTGCAGTAAATGTCAATGGTATAATTGTATTGTTATGGAAATTACAGAAACAGAAACCTTAAAAATCAATTCTTCTGATAAAATATTCAGCAGAGTTCTTGGCCAAAGCACGCATTCGAAGGCGTGTAACCACTACGGTACGCGATGATGCTGTTGCCATGGTGACGGTACACCGCTTGACTTAGCAAGCGAAAGTCCAGCCATCTACTGGGGTCGCTTGAGAAAGCAGAAAAAAATTCTTGAGATTCTAGGCAAAACATTCCCTGCTTTACACGCCCTTTGTCTCTGTCCTTTTTGCTATCTTCTCAGTGGTGAAATTTCTGTTTTTATATCCTCTTATTATTTCTTTCCCTCCCTGCATTATTCAGACCATAATACATCAGCTATTTTGTTTGTTTGTCTTTTGTTTCCTTTGTTGAATAATGTGAAGGATTAGCGCTTGCTACTTGTTTCTAGGCACTCCTGGTAGGTCCGAGCAGGAGGCACCAGATTTCCTAGAGAGGCAGATTCCCATTATGACCGCACACAGACAGATATGCTGGACGCTTAGTCACGCGCACAAGTGATCGCACTCACATTC
>NC_061824.1:39830167-39832667 GCF_019202785.1 Penaeus chinensis
CGGAGACCGTCCCGTTCCTTGCCACAGCTACACTGCTCCTCTCGCAAGATCGGCGCTAGCATGACATAGCTCCTAACCTTACACAACCATGCACAGCGACCACATTCGTCACACTCCCGCATATGACATCCTTCTACCGCATCTCCATACCGACCATGTCTTATCACATACGAAACACTACCATTCAACCCATAGCATTTGAAATACAACCTAGCTGTATCACCCGTCACATCCTTGCTATACGCACACGCCTCAGTTTACTCTAAAATTCGCTAAGACGATGCCATTGAATATAACAGAGGGCATAGTAGCACGTTAAATGCATGAGCCCGTTGCCTGATATCTGGACGGCCTCCTGTGCTCCATTACGACGAACCGATCGCTGACCGCTTTCTGGGTCAAGGTGGAGGCAGGGTAGCAACGCCTCTCGGAGAGCAATAACAATAGACGATGGGAGTGATGGAGCTGATATAGGAAGGGGACTGAGCTTTGTACTTTACCTGATGTGACTGTTAACGTTGAAATCATTAACCTACATTCATCGGGGAGCTTAGCATCTTGAGAAATTTGCAAGAAACGAATTCGTTCGTCTCTAGTTGATCACCTTCGTTTTCTTGCATTGAACACTAAAGGTTACAACGCGAAAAGGCTTGTTTGACTTTCAAGTTCTGACCCGAGCTGAGTGAATTAGTTACGGGCGCTGGCAAGGTACAATACGCCAAATACACGTAGTAGGTGCAGAGAAGGCGAGAGTCCTGATAACGGTATTGAGCAGAAGTGTACAAACGTCTCTAGTGGAACACATGGGCATTATAAGTACATAGAAGAACGTCTGGGTAGTTGTGTAGTCCAGACACGTGTATAGTGTCACGTGCGACCCACTCTGCCCAGGACAGCTTGTAAGGGACGGTGACAGTGAAAGTGCCTCTGACGTAGCAGTTCCTAACCGCCTGAGCTGTTGCCGCTGCTGCTGCGAGGGCGCCTGTGGACCCTTCCCTCGCCTGCCTGGCGTCTCGTCTGCCTCGGGCGGAGAACTGTCACTCCTGCAGAAGGATTCCTGGGATGTGTGACATTTACTGAATGGAGAGAGAGAGAGAGAGCCAAAGTCAGGGACTCTTCGGCAACCCTCTGGATCAGAGAATGAGGCGTGGTTGGAACCTGAACAGGGGTGAGGGGGGGGGGGGGGAGGTGCAAAGGTTGTAAAGGGCTGACTGGATTATGGGATAGCCATGGGAGGCACTGTCTATGGACCTGATGAGGCTGGCTCTCGTCCGGCATTCAACATGACTTATATTTCATCCATTTGGGTTTAGGTTGGCATGACTTTTCTGGTAAAATTATTCATCTGAAAAAGGATGTCTTGAATCTGTAGGATCTCTAAAAGTAGACATACATACATTATAAATCTATGTATGGCACTGAGTATAAGAAAGTGTGGAAGCAAGTATGATAATGAGAAATATGATAATAAAAGTACGTAGAAAGTAATAGAGGTAACAGTGATTATGATGATACATACAACAGGTACAGCATTGTTTATATTAAGAATAATAATATGAATACAGTTATTACTACTAACAATTATCATGATAACGGTGATAACGTCGATAATAACAGTAATGTTAGTAGTAAGAGTAGAAGCAGCAGTGGTGGCAATAATGTTAATAACAAAATAATAAGAAAATGAATAACAACAAGGCAACATCAAAACAGAAGTAACAGTAATGTAGATGATGAAAAGATGACAGTGATAGTGATAATAATGATAATAATGATGAAGATGATGGTGTTGATTATGATTATGATGATGATGATAACAATAACAATATTAATGATAATATCAGTAATAATAATAATAATCACAATAATAAAATATTAACAATGATGATAATGATTCGTACTAAAATCAATAGAAAAGACTATAACAATGAAAACAATTGTGACCACATCGTTGCTTACCAGGACAGAAAAAAATCTATATTAAGACGTGATGTGAAACCCCATGAAACCAGGAAAAATGTAAGAGCTCATATAACTGAACACTCGGAAAAGTTGCAAAAAGCCAACGAGAATTCAGAGAGAGGGAAAGCTGGAGGAGAGTCAAGTATCTTTGCCATGCCAGAGATCATAGTCCTGTTGGCCACGAAGTTCGAAATTAGTTTCATGAAATTTCCGAGCCAGTGCATCCCGCGGGCTCCCTCATATTCATTCCTTATCTTAATTCGCTATTCTCGGGCTTGACAATGGCCTGCGTTTCCGTGGATGGAAATAAATGCTGTTCTTTTGTTGGTACTCTTCTCTCTCCCTTTTTTTTAACTTCACTTCTAGTCTCAAGGGCCTTAGGCAAAGTGAGCGAGAGATGTTCTGAACAGTTAGGTACTATACTCATTTATGAGGATATATATGTACATTCATATATATATTCATTATAATTTAATCGCCATCTAAAAGGTAAGCGAAGTAAGACAATTCAAATGCCTGAGCATCGCCTCTTTTCTTC
>NC_061824.1:39837667-39847667 GCF_019202785.1 Penaeus chinensis
TAATGATAATTATAAAAACAATAGTAGTAGTAGTAGTAGTATTAATAGTAGTAGTAATAATAATAATAATTAAAATAATAATAATGATAAAATGATGATGACTAATAATTAAGAACGGAAATAATAAGAGCAACAATAAAAATAACAGTAATAGTAATAACACCAATAACAATAACAGCACTAGTAATGATAACAACAGCAAGATCATCAACAACAATGATAAATATAAATACCCAAGAAATACATAATACCAACTGTATTTAATGTGAATCTCTTGCCCTTTCAGCCCGACATGGGATCCTGACGAGCTAAATTACTTTAGAACAGAAACTTCCAAGGTAATGAAAAACATTACCGTTTTTCGACTTTCCTCATTTTACCAGAAGCAAAACACAATTTGGTTTAATGTGACAGTCTTCCAGGAATGTTCCCTTATAACCACGCGCTGTAAAATTGCAATGTCGGATGTGCTCATTTTCCGTATTTTTCGGTGCTTGCCCACACAGTCATTAATGCTTCTTTTCGCTGTAATGACATTAAATCTTAAAGCGGGAAATCTACAGAATTATCATGGTGTCCAGGATCTTTCATTTGTGATAGATCGAAATAAATATCCAGGGAAGGCTTGGTATGATTAACCTAGATCTAACGTGGGCAATAAACACTAAAATAATAACATGATATAATTATGCAATATTATAGTTGATAAAGCATTGAGGTAACACAATAACCTTTAGTAATCTAATGGTAACTGAGAAGAATTGCAGGAAATACCAATTGGGAAAGAAGACATGAGATATTATTTGCACATGAGAGGGCAATCTATTGTATTGTTCGTTGTTTAAAATATCGGCATGTTCGGGGCTGAAATGCTGAACTTACTATCACATTGCTATGACCGATTGCACCCCCCCCCCCAAAAAAAAAAAAAAGAGAAAAAGACGTATAGGCCTATATAAATATATGTATACAGATATGTTCAGGTCCGACTTGGCTTCCAGGAAATCTAAAAACATCCCTACAGCCCGGGTATATTATAACATCTTTATGTATAATGATTAGGAGATTCACATAAAATTAGAATGTTAGAAAACATATGTTTACAAGTTGCTACTATTTCATCCTGAGTTTAACACATTCATTTCCTCAGCCTTTCCCTAGTATTCCGTTTCACTTATATGCATTAAATTCAAGAGTGACAAAAACAACATTCACAGACAGAGCAAGAAATTATCTGACATAAAGTTTACAAGAGCACTCGATGTCAAGCATTTAAACAAGTCTTTGTTCACTGAATTGATGTTGATTTCCACTGTTTGCTTATCACATCAGGAACTGTAGTGTCATTTTAGAAAATAGCTTTTAAAGAAACTACACATTCGAGGCTCAACAAGAACAGAAATTATCTACCGAAGATGTTATCTTCAGTCACACAGAATATATTGAGGCAAAGCTTAACACCATTTTGTCTTGCTGGGTCATATATGGAAGACCTGGGCGAAGCTAAATCTTCGCAAATCTCAAGTTAAGTAATTCCGATCTAGAGTGACAATATTTGTGAACATTCAAGTAGTACTTAACTGTAATGTCAAATTAAGTTTGTTTTCACGCGCTCTTATATTCTATCAAAGTGATTTTGAGTATATAGAAATCTTTATTATAGAAAATATATTATTTATTACTACTGAAGAAGTTTTTAGGGTGATCTAAATTTAACGAATTACCGGTCATATAATTAAAACTGTAAGGGACCCTTGTAGAATTCGGAAAAATAAACATAACAGATCTTAGAATATGTATAATTTTTCCTGGTTCATGATATCAAATTGAGATTTCACTTCATGTTTTCATACTACATACATGCAGTCCACAGGTCAGGGTTGATAAATATCTACTTGTTCTTTATTTCATGATTATTACCATATTTTAGGGCATCCGACACACATCACATCAAGTTTCAAATGTATTAGATGAAACAAGGGCATATTTACTTATTAAAATGTTTTATTAGGCGATTTTTTGACAGGACAGACTTTAGTTACAAAACACAATTATAATTTATTGCGATTCTTTAATGACTTATGCATATATTAATATTTATGCATTTAAGTACATGTACGTAATATTCAGTACCTAGTTCTTTAATTTATCGAGTAATATAGGTATACTTTTGCATGAAAGATATGTAGTCTGGCAGGTGATCGATACACAGTTATTGTAGGCTTCTTTAAACTTCTGAGAAGGTTTTCTGCAACCCCGTTTATTGTCTAGCTCTCTGCTATCAGTCACAATTTATATATTTTTCTAATAAACAATAAAAGAATAAGACAAGTGTTCTCTTAAGGCATCTCTCCCCCTCCTTTTAATGAAACCCTCAGTGTGCCACCAAACTCACGCTGTACGAGAAGGTTTAGGGACAAGCGTATGGAATACCGAATTTCTCGGAAGGGTTCTTAAACAGGGAAAGGGGCCCTTAACCCATCGCCACGTATGGCAAGAATACATGCCATACCCAATGTAATACAAAGTTATTTATTTACACACAGATGGCTCTACAAGTGCATTGTCACCAAGATGTCAGTTATTAGTCTTACCTATCAAACCTTTCACCCTTTTCCTCGACTTTTGGAAAGGGTCTTTTGCATTATTTAATTGTCTTAAATATTATCGAGATTTTAATAGCAATTCAATAATCATAACATCAATAACAATAATAACAGTATCGATGTCAACTGTATTAAAACGAAAAACACATTTTCCCGCCAATTCAAGGAATGGGGAAGTCAGGATTGGTAACTAGGGCTACTGATAGCCTCCTTGCCGGCTGAGCACATGTGGAGCCATCCGTATATAACAACATTCACAAAAAAACTACAGGGGACAGAACATGGGTTAATTTTTTAAACAATACGGCCGTAAAATTATAATGATAGTTTCAGTTTAAATAAATACGAAAGTCATTAGCAAGTCAGAGTAATTACGAAAGTGATTTGCGATGTGATTAGATCTTACATGATTACGAAAGTCATGTTGAAGTGACAAAAAACGAAAGTGCTGTGAAGTGTCAAAATAGAAAATAATTTCGAAAGTGCTGTGAAATGTAAAAAAAAAAAAAAAAAAAAAAAAAAAAAAAAAAAAAAAAAAAAAAAAAAAAAAAAAAAGAAAAGAAGAAAAAAAAAAAAAAAAAACATAGTGATGTTTCAAACTAGAAAATAATTTCTAAAGTGATGTGAAGTGTAAGAAAAAAAAAAGTAAGTAATGTGGTGTCAAAAAAGGTGATGTGTCCCCCCAAAAAACGAAAGTGATGTGGTGTCAAAAACACGAAAGTGATGTGAAGTGTCAAAATAGCGTGGTGTGAAATAAAACGAAAGTGATATGAAGTGTCCTAAAAAGTGACAATGTGAAGTGTAAAAAACGAAAGTGATGTGAAGTGTTAAAAGAATGAAAGTGATGTGAAGTATAAAGAAAAGTGATGTGAAGTGTCCAAAAATAAAACGAAAGTGATGTGAAGTGGTAAAAAAAAACAAAAAACGAAAGTGATGTGAAATGTTAAAAAAAAAAGAGAAAGTGATGTGAAGTCTAAAATAAAACAAACGAAAGTTTTACAAAAAAAAAAAAAAAAAAAAAAGAAATACCGTGGAGTGTAAAAAAAGAAAAAAATAATAAAATAAACGAAAGTGATGTGAAGTGAAACAAAAAAGAAAAAAATAATGAAAAACGAAATAATGTGAAGCGTTAAAAAGAAAAGAAAAGAGTGATGTGAAGTGTCAAAAACAAAACAAAACAAAAAAACAACACGAAAGTGATGTGGTGTCAGAATAGAAAATAATTTCGAAAGTGAAGTGATGCATCTAAATGAAAAAGAATTGCGAAAGTGACGGGAGTGATGATGAAGAGGATTCTGTGCTGCATTTACCACTGCCAGCAGGAACCGAGCGCGTTGCTTCCTCGTCAGTTCCTGGCTGGGCTGCAAGGGTGAGTGTTTCTGAATTGGATTTCCCTAGTGAAATTACATAATATTCATTTAGCTCTGTTAGCTCTTTGAGTTTTTGATAGTTACTACCTGTAGATAGAAAACTATAATTGTTTGCTAATTAACCGGTAATTGGTAAAGGACTGATACCGTATATTTATATATATATATATATTTTTTGTTTTGGTGGGGGGGGGGGGGTTGTCATCTGTAATCTCTGATATACAAGAGTTATAGAGTACATACAATTTGACAGGTGAGACTCGGCATAGAGATTCGATTACTTTACGACGAACCATAGTGGATTCGACTCGCTTTTTCTAGTTATTAAACAATCTAAGCCTAAACAAAGCAAAGCCTATCGAAACCAACTTAAACCAGTTTGAACTTTAATCTAGCCTAACATAATTAAGTCTTTGTTATTGCTTGTGTTTACTTATACGAGAAAACATGCCGAAATCGCCGTAAAATAGACAAGGCTTAAGTTCACGGCGTTGTTTTTCGGTGCATCCGTCCATTAATCTATCGATCTGCGCACGCTTTGCTGGGAGGAAGAGTCGAACTTAAGCCATACGATAATGGTTCTTAAGTTATATAGTAAAAGAAAGTTAAACAATTGTGAATATAGAAATAAAACACCAACCTTACTGTTCGAAATATCACGATTCCATCTATGCATTTAATATACGTGTGATAAAACCCGTGCAACACGTATGGAACATATATTAATGCCTTAAGACTCCGTAGCAACATCACACTCATGCGAACAAACACATAAAAGAGAAGAGAGGGAAATGAGAGAACACCCTTACAACAGCCATCTCACAAGTTTCGACCTCATGATTAAACTGATGGTAATGGTGCTTCCTTACAGACTTAATTAGTTGTGAAAAGTTTGCTCTGTAACAAAACTTGTATAAAACGAATTTCGCCAAATTATGAAGCATGTCTATTGTTAGCATTGTTATAAAAGCCTTGATTATTTTTGATAAATTGTAACTGGAATGCTCATCATCGTAATGATTTTGAAAAATGATTTTACAAGTCTTGTTTTACTTTAGTGTGGTGGTTTGATTTGAATCAGACATAATTCATTTTGTTAATTTAATTTGAATTGAAGGCTTTATCCACCGCTGCACCTGTCTGATACCTGTTAATTCAATTTTCAGAATGCATTTACGGTTTGTTAATTTAAACAGAAATTTATACATATACACATATACATATATGTATATGTGTGTGTGTGTGTGTGTGTGTGTGTGTGTGTGTGTGTGTGTGTGTGTGTGTGAGGTAATAACAAATCATATGGTTGCATATATATATATATATATATATATATATATATATATATGTTTATATTGGTATTATGCTCCAGACCTAAAAATGGCGATTGCAATGCCAGTCATCGTTATAACGATGATAGAGCACGAACCTTTAAAACATGCCTTTTTGCTCAAATATCGAACTGTTCTTTGCCAGTCTGTAAAAACACACAATGCATTTGACTGTTAACTGTTTCGGGGAAATGGTTAACGATTCTTGACTGCACGATTTCCATCGGAACAGATTACCTTCTTTTAGTCGTTTTATTCTTTTGACGCTCACTGCCTTTCATTTGCTTCTTTCTTCGAGTAAAATAGATAAAGTCAGTTTGCGTGTCTCAGCTTCTGTCTCTAGAAAAAAAAAAAAAATCTTAGTTTATATTCTTTTGAAGATGGTTAGGTCACACATATATTCATTCTCTCTCTCTCTTCCACTTTCTTTATCTCTCTCTCTCTCTCTCTCTCTCTCTCTCTCTCTCTCTCTCTCTCTCGGTCCCTTGCAAACCTATCTGGAATGCCTCAGGAACTTCTCTGGATGCCTCCTAAGACATGTGTGAAGCAGAAACTCCTCGCTTGTACACGAAAGTAAAAGGGTGAAACGCTCATTATCCCGAGTCGGATGTTTCAATTTTCGAATCTCCAAGTGGACGGCTCCCTCGAGCTAGGCGTCTAGACAGGTCGGACTCTCACGCGCCCTGCGATAAGCCTAATCTTTTAGCCAGAGTGGCCTGGCTTTATATACACGCACACGCGCGCGCGCACACACACACATATACATACATACATACATACATACATACATACATACATACACACACATACACATACATACATACACACACACACAATACTTACATGTACATATACATATATATGTACACATACATATATACATATATATTAACATACTAACACACACACACACACGTTTTTCAGTGGGTTGATACAGGCTGATGATGATATATATGCATATATACACGTGTGTCTATTCTATAAACATTATGTATATATATTATATATGTTGTATATATATTCTATATTAGATATATGATATATATACACAGTGTATATATATGTATGTATATTATATATACTCATATATATATATATACATACATAATCACACACACACACACACACACACACACTCACACTCACACTCACACTCACACTCACACTCACACTCACACTCACACTCACATTCACATACACGTACAAACTCACACAAACATAGGCTACACACATATATTTAAATATAAATATGTATTTATAGACAATTTATGCGTGTATGTATGGATTTACATATTCACATGTATCTGTGTATTTGTGAATGTACGTTCATAAACGTACTCAGACTTTCTGTCGTTCACCTTACATCCGGAATGTTCACTCTTTGAATTTGTTTCTTCCAAGAGATGACTTTCTCTTTCCGAGTTACTGCTTCTACCATCCTCGCCGGCTCGCGAGGAAGGATTTTCCACACAGCAGTAAATCCTTAGGTAAAGTTTCCTAGTTCCAGTACAAGACGTCCTGAGACTCCTTCATTGGCATTCCAGAAGATAAGGATCTCCCGTAGCGGTTCGGGGACTTCCTCAATCCCTCGGTTCTTAGCCGGAGGAGCACCCCGCGCACAACTTTCTCCGCTCGCCTCTTCCAACGGCCGCCGAAGTCCCCACGAGTCGAGTCCGGGCGATCTTGCGAGCGCAGGCCGGCGCTTTGAGGAAGAGAAACCCAGCCGAGCACACGGGACGTAGCCTTCGCCACCCCCTGTGGGCAGCGCCACTTCCTATGTCGCGGGTCCCGTTCGCTGGGGCGGACGCCGGGGATGCAGGCGGAGTAGGTGGTGAGGCGGGGGGTGGGGGTCGTATTTGGTTGTTGGCGACTCAGCGTTGTTTCGGTCCGAGGATGGCTGAATTTATCTTTGTCGTTTGTTTTTCATATGGTTCTATTCTACCTTTACCATTTTTAACTGCAGTTATCACTTTATATATTTTAGCGTAAGTGTAGGCCTGTTATTTAATGTCATACAATCATTTTTAAGTTACTATTTCGTTGGGGTTGTTATTATGATGATCTTTATGGTTACTATAGTTATTGTTGTGCTTATTATTATTTTGTTATTATCATTTTAATTGTTGTTATTATCATTATAATTGTTGTTATTAGCATTGTCATTGTTATTATTACTATTATTATCATTCATTATCATCATATCATATCACTGTCACTACCATCACCATGTTCTTCGTCATCTTCATCATTGTCATTATAATAATCTTATTATTATCACTATCATGTCCATAATGATGACTCATAATCGTCCTCTTCAACAACGCATTGTCATTATGGAAACATCCACTTTACACATATTAGCATATCATCATCTAAACGTATTAACAAATAGGTAATATTAGCATTATTCTATCATTTTAGGGTAGCAGGCTACTATAAGTAAATCCATTATCATATTGTTCTTGCTACTATTTCTTTTCGTATGCTGTTCAGAAGAGCAATAGTAATGAGGATACTAAAGTCCTCAGCAGTATATGATATGCTCAGTTCCACATGACGTAGCAACATCTACATCATGAACCTTACAGGATAAACAAATGGTCTTAGACTTGACCCAGATCTGCGAGACAAGTAATTTCGTTCACCCACTTTACAGTAGTCTTAAGTCTTATTTCTTTTCTTTGGTCGCCCTCTTGAACAGACATCTAATTTTACAGCTGCAGTCGCCCCTCCTCTCCTCCATAAAAGATGCTCGCCCTTAGATAGTATTCTCCCTCTCCCCTCATAACATATATGCCTTTTCCTTGGCGTAACGAGAAAATCCTGAAGCAAACAACGTTTCTAACATTACATGAGTATAACCAATGTGTCAAGTTTGCCCCGTAATGTCAACACAGGTAAGACGTATCCGGGGCACAAGACGAAAGCCAGATGCGGTGAAATTATACGCAGCGGATTTCGAGAACTGAGGTTTAATGGTCAAATCAGTACTGTAAAAGTCAATGGCCAGAGCGGAACGAGGAGAGATGCTCACAACGGTATATGGCCATCTCTGCAGAAGATTTGTGGGGCGAAGGGGTGGCCTTGGCCCTTGATCAGAAAGGGAGAGTGTGTCCTATTACGCGATATAAAAAGAAACTTATTATGCAGGGTCGGGTTGCTACTTAGTTATATAATCCGACACTCGAAGCTTTCTGATGAATAATTAGCCTTTATCGCATAGAAAAACACATATATAATGTATACATTTAGGTTTACAGGTATTTACGAAATGAGAGGGTTTAGTGAACATATAAATATACTAACATGCATGCTATGTATACTTATGTATCTATATGTATATTATTTCTGTATTCACACACACACACACACACACACACACACACACACACACACATACCCAGATATAAATGTAAGTGTTTTGTATGTCAGCATGTGTGACTGGCTCCCGCGCGTGTGTGCGTCTCTAGGTATGTGTAGAAAGAGAAAACTGAATATTTTAGCATGATTACGAGGAGATGGAGAACACATATGACATCGGCCTCTTCCTCTGTGTTCTTTATTCCATCGGCGGCGTGGCGCTGCGTCAACCTTGACACACTCCTTTTTATAGCGGCGTTAGAGGAGCGATACGACGGGAATGCTGATGGTAAACACATGCTATAGAGAAACCCTTTACACACGCTTATAAATGATGTGTCATGAGTGTGTGTGTGTGCGTGTGTGTGTGTGTGTGTGTGTGTGTGTGTGTGTGTGTGTGTGTGTGTGTGTGTGTGTGTTCACACATAAATGTATATGTGTATATATATACATGTATATATAAATATATGTTTAAATATATGTATATGTATATTTACATATATATGTATTTGTATATGTATATATGTATATATATATATATGCAAATGCAAAGATACACATTGAAAGATGGGATAATGCAGTCTCGCATTATATATATATATATATATATATATATATATATATATGTATATATTATATACATATATATGTATATATTATATACATATATATGTATATATTATATACATATATATGTGTATATATTATATACATATATGTATATGTATATATGTATATATATATATATGTATATATATGTATATATTATATACATATATATATATATATATATGTATATATGCATATAATGTATACAATGTGTATATATATAATATATATATATAATAAGTATATAATATATACAATACATATATGCATATATGTATATATACAAAGTAAATATAATACATATATATGTGATATATATATATATATATATATATATATATAATATGTGTGTGTGTGTGCTTGCGTGTGTGTATGTGTGTGCGTTCGTGCGTGTGTGCATGCAATGTATGTATGGGTGCATGTATATATGTATGTATGTATATATGTATATGTATAGGCATACACAACACAGATACAGATTTATATTTATATATATATCTGTGTGTGTTTGTATGCATGTATGTTTATGTAGATGTATATATATGTGTATGTATATATATATATATATATATATATATATATATATATATATATTTCCAACTTATGATGTACTCAGCGTCAGTTTCCCATTGAGTACACGGGAAGGAGATTTTCAACGAATGGATAGCTTTGGATCGTCACTCCAGGAGTTGTTTCCTTCATGCCAAGACCAGCAGTGCGAAAG